>NW_026734286.1:10666660-10836660 GCF_949786415.1 Peromyscus eremicus | reverse complement strand
GTCAAGAGGGGGCTCCCCATGCTCTCTCAGCCCCACAGGAGGAGGAGACACGTGCATGAGTAACCCAGCCCTGTGAGCAAGCTAGGGCGAGAGCACTGAGGCAGACCAAGGTGCATGTCTGGGGACAAGGGAGTGCAGAACCGGAGCGGCCCTAACGAGCCCTGCTGCGGCTGGGCCAGGAGCCTCCCCCAAGGCTGGGCCATGGCATGAACAGGAACAGAGAATCCCGGGCACCGCAGGCCTGGGGAAGGCAGGAAGAGGGCCAGGCCCAGCAGCAATTCCTGACTGGGTCACAGGCTCACGTCATGACTAGTGGGAAGTGGTCTGTCCTGACGGCAAGACCCTCCCTGGGAGCCATAAGACGCAGCCCCTATCGACCGCCCAGGCAGGATGTGTTCTCAGGGGCTGTGCTCAGCACAGACAGGACTACTCCACACCTGACCTTCAGAGCTGCTGCCCACCCCAGGGAGGCCCAGGCAAGTCCCACTGAGGGTCCCTGGACTGGGATAGTCCCCACTGACCCTTGGCCTCCAGCATGCCAGGGCCTGAGTCTGGGAGGAAGCAAGGAGCTGCCCAGGCCTTCCGGGCCATCCTGTCCCTACTCCAAAGTCAGCCAGCCACCAAGGCCCCAGCAAGGTGGTGCTCAAGGCCAAGTAACTCAGGGAAGTTCCCAGGGTGCTGCTTCCCCCTGTACCCCAGATGCTGGGGTTGGGGGTCCAAGAGGGAGGGGCCAGGACTTACTGGTGGCCAGGAGGGGGTTGGGTACGTGAGCAATCCTCCTCTTCTCCCCAGGGGCAGAGATATGCACGGAGGAGAGCCTGTCGGTTGGCCTCGGGGCCACCTGTAACCAGCTGGCCGAGTCTCTCTGCGCCTGCTGCGCCCTCCGGTAGCACACCTCCTGAGCAGTCGGGGGCCGGGCTGGGGGGGCCACGGGGGCCCTCCTTGGGGCCTCCGCCTGAAAGAACACAGGTCTTGGAGCCCAGCTCTGAGTCAAGAGCACTCGAGGCAGGCTGGATGAGGAGCCCCGGGGTGGGAAGCCTTCCGCCATCCCAGCTCCCTTGGCTTCCGGAAGCCTTGGTCCCAGGACCCTACTGTCCAGCAGTGCAGGGCAATGGCGACCTGTCTGCGCACATCTCAGAGATGAAGCCTTCCTGAGAAACTGCATCTGGGACCCTGCCCCCGTCCTGGGAGGCTTTAAGGACTAGTTCTGAATGTCTGTGTGTGCCCGAGCTTGTCACCACAGCCCTGTGTGGCCTCTCCTGGGCGCAGAGGCTGGCTAGCCCGCTCAACTCTGCTACCCACGGCAATCTGCCCCACTCCTCCCTGCAGCTCCTGTGCCTAGGTCAGGGACGATGGACAGGCAGTGGACAGGGCATGCTTCTCTACAGGACACCAGCTTACCAAAGGCCAGCAGCAGGGGGCCTGGGATGCAGACCGGGGGGCAGGCCTTCTCCCTCCAGCTGCCCACCCTTATCCCCAAATCTGGGTCTTACCTCCTTGCCTGGCTTGCAGAGGTGGGAGACCCTTCTCTTCTGCCCCGGGAACAGAGTGGTCAGGCCTGCGTGCGCCTTCTCCACGGCCTTCTCTTTGGGGGGCTGAAAACACACATGCACTCCTCACTCTAGGTCTTCCTTGGGGCACACCCCTGCCTTTCCACCCAGCCTCACGTCACCACCAGACCTCAGGTGGTGCTGCAAGTGAGAGCCCTACCCAGGATCAGCACCCTGCGGCCCAAGGCCCGCCCCAGCACCTGCCTCCCAGGCTAGGGTGGCAGTTCTGTGGACAGGAGGACAAGTGGGCACGGCCCTGCTGCTGCCCCCACACCCAGCCCAGGGTGACGGCTCAGATACGGAGTGCCAGTCAAGGGCATCCCCGTAGGCCTAGTGCTGGAGGGAAAGGGCCAAGTCCATCTTTGTCTGTTCAGGGTGAGTGCCCCCTGGTGGCCAGCATGGGGACACTGAAGGGGGACACCCAGATGGGTCAAGGCTGGCCTGAGACAGGCAAGCCAGGGAGAGAGCAGAGGGGGGATAGAGGCCAGAAAAGGAGCAAGAGCTTGGGGGTGGGGGTGGGGGTGGGGGTGGGTGGGCAGAGGACAAGAGAGGCCAAAGAGCTGGGGACAGGAAGTGTGAGGCAGGCGTGGGGCGGGAGGGCCCGGTACCCCTTTGCCGGTCAGTCTGAACGGTCAGTCGGACGCTGCCACGGGAAGCCGGCTGGGTGGGTAGAAAGCCAGCATCCTCGTTCTGGGCAGGGTGCAGGGGGGCAGCAGGCGGCCACCGAGGCTTCCTGAATTTTGAATGGAGTTAAGAGGCCGGTGCTGAAGGAGCGGCTTCTGCCTGGGTCACAGAGGCTGGAGTCGGCTGGAGACGGCTGCGGGATGGAGTGTCCCCTCACAGGGCCCTCGCCTGCCAAGGCCAGCGCCCTCACCTGCCGGGCCAGCCGGCCCTTGTCCTCCGTCTTCACACTGGTAGACTCATTGAAGATCCGCAGGCACTCCTCCATGGGGTCCGCATCGAAGTCCACCTCCTTCTCCAGGGCCGAGTAGTCCACATCCTCCTCTGCACACTGGCTGGCTCCGGAGGAGGAGGAGGAGGAGGAGGAGGAGGAGGAGGGTGGGGAGGGCGGTGCGGGGGATGCGGGTGGCTCGGCCTTGAGACGCTTGGGCACCTGTGTCTCACCCAGGCCCAGGCTGGAGTCGGAGTCTGATTCTGAGTCTGAGCTGAGGCTGGGAAGGGTGGGGGGCCAGACCCGGGGTGCCCTGGCCCCCAAGCCTGAGTCCTCCTCCTCGCTCTCATCCCCAAATAATTCAGCATGGCTCAGGGCCCGCTTTTTGAGCTTAGGGGCTTCCTGGGGGGCCCCCTCGTCCAGGGAGCGGGCCTTGCGTTCCACCAACTTCCCTGATGGTGTCTTCCTATCACTGCCGCCTTTCCAGGCCAGTGGTGCGTGGGGGCCAGACCCAGAGTCTTGGGGCCGCGGCCCTCCACTGGAGGAGCGGCCTGGTCCCCCTTTCCCTGAGCTGGCCACCGTAGTGGTGCTGGATGGCTTTTTCTTGGTCCCTTCGGAGCCCTGGGCCTTGCCAGCTTGTGTCCTCCTCTTGTCTGCAGACGTCTTCTCCTTCTCCCGGGGCCGTCCCGGGTCCTTGTCCTTCTTCTTGTCTCTTTTGCGGGCCTTGTCCTTGTGGCTGAGGCCGGCTGGTGCCCCACTTTCCTTCCTCTTGGCTTTGCCATCCTTGGGGACCCCAGCATCGTGAGGGGCCCTGGCCACTGTGTCTGCTGCTTTCGGGGGCTGCCCGAGGTCTTCCACGTCATACTGCACAGCCATCTCCTTGGTGCCCCGCAGGCCGCCCTCCACGGGCTCCGGGCCCTCCTTGGAAGCAGGTTTCCCAGGCGCCTTGCTTTCAGGTTCAGCCCCAGCCTTGGGGCTGCTGACATCAGCCTTCGCCGGGCTAGCCACCTCATCTTCTGAGTCTGAGAACCTGGCCTCACAGCCGCCGAAGGGGTCACAGGGCTTCTTGATGGCAGGTGTGTAGGGCTCAGCACCCCGGGAGCCTCGCGGCCGCTTGGTGGCCCTCTCATCCCTGGCACTGGCCCTGCCAAGGTGCCGAGCTGAGTAGTTGGACAGTGGGTCGTACTCCAGATCTGTTGATGGCTTTGAGCTGTCCACCACGTACTTGCCACCAGACACCGGTCGGCCACAGCGGCGCGGCTGGCCCACAGCCTTGGGGACATACTCCAGGGCACTGGTGCCCCCTCCAACTCTGCCCTGACCCCTCTCTGAAGGGGCCAATGAGTACTTGTGACCTGGTTCAGCAGGGGCAGCCAGTGGGGTGGGCTGGTAGCCTGAGTCTGGGCTCAAGAGGCCCCCTGGTGTATAAGTGAGGGCCAGCGAGAAGGTATCGTCATCATCCAGGCTCGTGGCAGGGCTGCAGGGCGCCAGGGCTGAAGCCCCGGCACCGTGCCCCCGTGCCGTCTCCAGGAGCTCCTGGTAACGCCTCTGCTCCAGCTCCACCTCACCACGCACAGCCTCGATGGCTTGGTTGACCAGCTCCAGCTCCAGCATGCCATCACCTTGGCCCAGCGTGCCATTCTCTCTCTCCGCAGGAGGCTGAGGCAGCTCCGGGTTGTATGGGTCATAGCCAAGCCCTGGGAGGGAAGGAACATGGACAGCCCCTGAGCCGGCCTGCCAGAGATGGGCAAGGTAAGAGAGTCAGCTTTCCACAGCCTACTACACACCAGGCTTGGGCCCGAGGACATCCCCACCATGACACCGTGACACCGTGACGCCACCACTGGGTTGGGATCGCTTGCCCTATGCAGGACCTGGCAGAGGATGACTGATGGGTGCTGGGGTGTGTGTCTAGCTCAAGGAAGGGAAGGGTCTGGGTCTGGGTCTTCACAGACAGAGCACTGCCAGGGATGCATGGACTTCCTCCCCAGCACCACATAAACCAGTCACGATGCCTCACACCCATCACCCAACTCTAGAAAAGGACAGGCAGGAGGAGGGTCAGGAGTTAAAGCAAGCCTTTGCTATATCATGAGTTCAAAGCTACTAGCTTGGGCTATGTGAGATCCTCCATTAAAAAGGGGTACAGAGAAGTGAGGTTCCCAAAGACCTTTGGCATGGCCTGGGGACCACCAAGGCAGACTTGTTACCCACAGGACCTACCAGGAATTAAACCCCCACAGCTCAAGGCTCTAGCTGGCCTGCAACACCGTCCCCCGTGAGTGGGTCTCACCTGGCTTAACGGTTGACTCAAGCTCCGGGTCCCCCATCTCCCCAGTGCACCCCACCACGGCCAGCTTTTCTGGAGCGATCGCCCTTCACTGAGCCAGCAGCCTTACCTCACCCATCTTTCCTCTTCACAGAGGACCCAGGGGGCGGGGCTGGAGGCGACAGGTAAGAACTCGCATTGCACTTGTAGAGGGACCTAGTTCACACCCTCGCGGGCCCCACAGCAGGCACCTCACAACCCTGCAACTCCATCCAGTCCACCTGTGGCCTCCATAAGGACCTAACTCACACCCCCCCACACACATTCAGACACACAATTAAGTAAAAATCTTTTTAAAGCCTTAATAAAGAGATTAGTAGTTATGTTGTGATCCCACCAGCATAAGCAAGAACTGTAGGACCCACCACGTCTATCTGGAAGAGGGTGGGGTCCAGGCACACTGTTGACATCCCCTCTCTGAGCACTGTCCCCAAGGCAGCTGGAAGAACACTCAGCCGCGGTGTAGGCTCAGGGAGGGTGGTTTGTTACAAACCAGTCTTCCTTTCAACAGCCCACGCAGCCCTGCTGAACGGTCAGGCATCCCAGACACTTGCAGAAAGCCCACGAGTGACCCTGTGGCAGTTCCCTGTGGCTGACGACCCCGAGCTGGGGACCACCCTGCATCAGCAGGGGCCTGGCGCCTCCACAGGGTGGTCCTCGGGGACTAGGAAAGGGCCTCCCACATGAGCAGGGTGAGGCTGGAGGACTGACCGGTGCTGGCCAAGCCCAGGGTCAGTCTTCCATGACACTCCCGCAGCTGTTGGAAGCCGACAGCCTGAAATACAAGCTCTGCCATCGAAGACGCAGCACAGTGAGGGACAGCGGTGGGAGCTCACATCTGCAGCCTGAAGGACAAAAGAGGAGGCGCTCACAGGAAGCCTCCGCTGCCTAGAAGGGCAGGAACTTGGGGACAAGAACTCAGCACATGCTGGGAACTGGCCAGAGCCCACTGACTTGTGGAAGGGATTGGGGGAGACTGGGAAACAGGTGAGCTGTTTCTCACTTTCCTTTAGTTATTTGGGGCAGGATCTCAATATGGCGTAGCCCTAGCTGCCTGAATATGCTGGAATGATGCCAGGCTTGGCTGGGTTCTTAGAAAGTAACATTCCAACAATCAGAGGCAGTGGACCAGCCAGCGGGAGGCTGAGGCAAAAGGATCAGAAGTTCAAGGTCAGCTTAGGCCAGCAAGGCCCGATCTCAAAAGAAAAAGGTAAAGGGGAGGGGGGTTCAGTAGCAAAGATCTTGCCTAGCACACCCAAAGCCCCGGGAGGGGGGGGAAGGAGGAGATGAGTGGGTAAACTCAGAAACTAAACTGAATGCTATGTTCAGGCCTCCTGCAAGCAATGCCCTGTCTCGTGAGCCCCGTGGGCGGGAGAAGGGACGATGCCCAGATGAGGAGCACTCCCTCTGGCTTTGTTATGTGGAGTGACTTTTGATTCACCGGAGGGTTTACATGTAGAGGTCAGAGGACCCACGTGGGTCCCAGGGGTCCAACTGGGTATTGTCTGGCTTGGTGCAAGCGATGAGCCGTCCAAAGAGCCTTTCTGATTGCTTGCCTGTTTCTTTGAGACAAGGTCTGCTCTAGCTCGGGCTGTCTGGGAACTCATGGTGATCCTCCTGCCTCAGCCTCCCAAGTACTGGAGTGGCAGGTGTGAGCCACCATGCCTGGCAGGCCTAGACTTTGAGCACACAGCTACCAGGAGCTTGGCTGTCTGAGGGCCATAGCTGAGCGTATTTGGTGGTGCTACTGCCTGGGGCCCCTGCCTCACCATCCTCCTGAGGTACAGTCCTCTGGGGGACCTTGTGACTCTCCAGGACTCAGGGCACATGGAGAGGGGACCCTGGCACCACACTGTAACCTTCAGAGGATCACCTGGGAGACTGTTAACTGCGAGGGGAAGACTGACCCTACACTTGGGGACACCAGTGCATGGACTGGGGCCCAGGCTTAACAAAAGAGAGAAAGCAAGCTGAGCACCAGGGTTTATCTCTGCTTTCTGACTGAACTCAATGAGCAGCCGCCTCCTTGCCGGCCTCCATCCCTGTCTCCACACTGTCTCCATCCCTGCCTCCGTCCCTGTCTCCATCCCTGTCTCCATCCCTGTCTCCACACCTGTCTCCATCCCTGCCTCCACACCTGTCTCCACACCTGTCTCCGTCCCTGCCTCCATCCCTGTCTCCATCCCTGTCTCCATCCCTGTCTCCACACCTGTCTCCATCCCTGCCTCCACACCTGTCTCCACACCTGTCTCCATCCCTGCCTCCACACCTGTCTCCACACCTGTCTCCATCCCTGTCTCCGTCCCTGTCTCCATCCCTGTCTCCGTCCCTGTCTCCACACCTGTCTCCATCCCCGCCTCCGTCCCCGCCTCCACACCCATCCTGCTGTGATGGACTGCAGCCTTCTGTGAGCAGAACAACCCTTCCTAAGCGGCTGTTATCAGGCAGCTCGCCACACCCTTTATTAATGCAGATGTTGACCCCAGAAGCTACCACATCTTAATCCCAGCACTCAGGAGGCAGAGGCAGGAAGATCTCTGTGAGTTTGAGGCCAGCCTGGGCTACAGAGTGAGTTCCAGGACAGGCACCAAAACTACACAGAGAAACCCTGTCTCGAAAAACAATAAAACAAAATCCTACAGTGACAAAGGAGGACCCTTCTGTGTAAATGTGGGCGCACACGGTGCTCTCTGGGGAGGGGGCTGGGCCACACAGGTGACTGAGAGCCCCCAAAGGCTCTACTCTTGGAAATCCCCACACCTGCAGGGGAGGGTCCCTGAGTCCTAGGCTGGGGGTGGGATCCACACACCACCCACCACGCCCCACTAGCCCTGCTGACAGACAGATGGGCAGGGGAACTGGGGTCCTTAGGCCGGAACAGGACGCCTGGCGTAAGCTCAGATTGCCAGTGGAGGAGTGACCAAGCCAAGCAGAGCTCTCCTAGGTAACCCTGTCCACATATCAGTCTGACAGGCCACACCAGAGGCAGCTGAGTCCCAACAGGGGCAGTATCTCACTGGGCCTCTCTTCTGCCAACAGGAAGTCAGTCCCTAGCCAGTACCGGAGGTCTCCATTCAAGGCCAAAGGACTGATAAAGGCCAAGAGACTGCTCGGGGTCCAGCCCAGCCTTGAGCTGATAAGAGCTCCCAGCCCTGGAGGCGGGGAAGGATGTTCCTCAAACACCACAGAGAAGGAGAGGCAGAGTGTGGGTAGTGTAGGGGTGCTGGTCCCAAGTTCTGGGGGCACAGGCTGCTCTGGCTGTCTCGGATGGGTTCTGACTGGCACAGTCCTGAATGCCAACCCCAGAGAGATGGCCACACTGCTCAGGGTCTGCACAGGACTGTGACCCATCTTTCCTAGGCTGGCCCTTCCCACCCCACATTGGGACCCAGGCACCTACGCTTCCCTAAGCTCAACACTACTGGACAGATGAGGTCACCCAAGCAGGATCAAGCTCCAAGGCTACCTTAGCTGACTCATGCACAGAGACCACACACACTGGCAGCAGGTCACCAGAGAGAGCTATGGGAAGGAAGCTGCACACAAGTACGAGGTCTGGCCAGAGGATGGCGCAGGCCTAGGGAGTGCCCCTCGGCCTCAGTATGGGTGCACAGGTCTTATCCTAGGAGGTCACCCTTAAGGAATGTGCCCAGGATCCTTGTGCCCCCAGGTCATCCTCCAGAGCCTTTCCCCTGACTCTACAAGGTCAGTCCTTTAGGGTGACAGGGCTTCCAAGCACATGTGGCCACTAAGTGGGATGCAAGCAGACAGGTGCCTTGCATGCCTAGGGCTCTCTCTGAGACAGGGACAGGCCTGAACCACCATGGGCATCCACCAATCCAGAGCTCAGAGGAGCTGACAGGCAGGCGGGCCACATGTTAACACCACCCTGGGACAGGGCTAGAGGTAGCCTTCCTTTTCCATGGTCCACAAACGCTGTAAGTACTTTCCAGTCAATAAAGAAAAGTCTCCACTCCCAGTTATTCTCTCCCGGAACCGGATGAAGCCAGTGTGCTGGTCCACCTGTCCTCTCCCCAAAGTCCCAGAGGTGTATACTGAGTCCAGAATAGCCAGAAAGACCTTCAGAGAGCCTCAGGGCACATGTGCCTAGACCACTGCCACCCCAGTCTCTGGCAAAGTGAAGCAGGCTGGGGAGCACCCCTAGGCTGCTGTGGGGCAAAAGTCCATTCTTAGGGGGCTGCTTCCAGAGAACACTGGCATGCTCTAGTACCCAGGAACAAGTTCCCCTCAAGGGTGGAACATACCCCTTTTCCCACGGGTCTCCTGACACCATGGGCACTCTCTAACACTCAGCATGGAGGAAGGAGCCCCCTGCAGAGTCCATACTTCCAGGACTCAGACTGACTAGCTGCCCTCTTGCGGGCCTCTCTGCCAGTCCAATGCCCCTGCCTCTGTGGGAGTGTGTCCTGAGGAGAGGATGCTAGCTGCAAACCCCTGCGCCAGCAGTCACCCGAAATCCCAAGCCCCTTGTGCAAATGGCACCAGGCAGACAGGCCACAGAACCAGGTCGAGAGGGCCTGGTGAACGATGGCCTCATACAGCAGCAGTGCCCAGCTGAACCTGCAAGGGCCAACGTGGCCATGATAACAACAGAGGGGGCCATGGCCAGAGAAATGCAGGACAGATGCAGGATGGGTGACTTGGGGATGCTTCTACACTCTCCAGGAGCCCACAAAAAGCACTCTAAAGACACAGCACCGGGCACATGTGCCAGATGAGCAGCAGGAGGAAGCATCCTGCATCCTGTCCTGCTTAGACCAGGACACCCATCTGACCTCTAAGCCACCTCCTCCAGCAACAATGGACTAGTGGAGCCAGCTGCCCATCACCTGCAGCCCTGATGCTCCCTGGTGGGCAGAGCTGGGCCTGGAAGAGGCAGACAAGGAGAAGGGAGCCACCAGACCCCTGGCAGCACCCGTCTAACTAGAGTAGCACGGTGTGCTACTGTATTTCAGAGGAAGAATGGGGTGCTGTGCCTCAGCTTCCAATGCACAGGTGTCTCCACGTCCACAGTGCCAACTATCCCTGACTGGCCCTCTTTGGGAGGCAGCAACTGGCCAGATGCTGTGGCCTGGAGCACCCCCTGCTGGCGTTTCCTGGAGAAGTAGATCTTGCCCTGGGAAGGAGCCCAGAACAGCAGCACTGCCTTGTGCTGGTGGCTGGCACAGGTCCCTCTATCCCCAGGTCACTCAGAGAAGGAAAGCCACCCCTGAGCCTGTCTCCCCAGGCAGTGAGCAAGGCTGGTCTGACAGAACAACAGGAAGTCACGGGTCCCATGTGTGGGCGGCAGAGCTTGGTGGGAAGAGGCCTGCAGTGCCTGGCCCTCTGATGCTCTGGGATCCAGAAGCACAGAGGCCCTCAAGGCTCAGAAGGAGCTTGGCCACTTTATTGTCCCTCTCCCCCCCAGGAACACTCTCCTTCCCCTTTGCTTGAGCAAACCCTATTCTTTCTACAAAGCTCCAGGGCACCCCAACTGTCCACAGGACAATCTGGGAACAACTCCTGCTGGGTCTTCACTCCCGGCCACCCACACCACACTGCTGGGGAGTCTCAGGAGGTTCCAGGGCCCTGAAGACATGGCGGTTGGTAGCAGGGGTAGGGGTCACTCTCTAGCCCAGACACCTGATCTCTCATTTCTGTTCCTCTCACCCTACCTCCCTTGGCACACAGTAGCTGTGCAAGAGTGGAGACAGCCGGGACCCTGGGCTCTGCGAGGCCCCTGTGCCAGCCCTCCACGTACACCCAGAGACTGAGATCGGCAGAGCTGTGGCCTCCCTCCCCCATGGCAGCTTCCCCAGTGCCTGGGCTGAGGGCCGGATGAGGAGCCTAAGCACCAGCGTGAAGGCCGCAGGTGCTCTAAGCCAGTGCAAGTGCGAAACTGAAGAGACCCAAAACAGCAGGTGGACGTGGTTGTCTATGCTTGGCCTCCCAGTTCTCAAGAGGCAGAGGCAGGAGGATCACCACAAGTTCAAGGCCGACCTGTCTGATAAAAACAAACCGGCAGGGGTTAGAGATGGCTCACTGCTTAAGAACACCAGCTGCTCTTACCGAGCACCACACAGTGGCTCACCACCACCTGCTGCTTCAGTGCCGTGGGATCCAGTGTTCTCTTCTGACTGCCCTGGACACTGCACACATCTGGTGCATACACACACACACACACACACATATACATACATGCACACATACATATATACACACACACATACATACATGCACACATACATATATACACACACACATACATACATACACACACACATACATACATACACACACATACATACATGCACACATACATACACACACGTACATATATACACACATACATACAGGCAAAGCACTTGTGTTTTCTTTTTTATTATTTGGTTTTTGGTTTTTGGAGACAGGCTTTCTCTGTGTGGCCCTGGCTGTCCTGGAACTCACTTTGTAGACTAAGCTGGCCTGAACTCAGTGATCCACCTGCCTCTGTCTCCAAAGTGCTGGGATTAAAGGTGTGCGCCACCATGTGGCTCTGGGGCAGGGGTGGGGGAATGTTAAAACACTCTTAACCAGACTGAGACAGAGTACTTGAAATCAATCTGGGAACTGGAGATGAAGTCAGTGCTGAGGTGACTCTAATATGCAAGTCCTGCGTTCCGTCCCCAGTGCCGCCACCACAACAGAGCAACCGTGGAGATGATGCCCACCTATCTTGTCAGCAGGAGGACCAGAAACTCAAGGTCATCCTTTGCTACATCAACTGAGGCCATCCTAAACTATACGAGACCTGCCTCATATATACGTGCCAATAAAAAAGGAGAGCCACTTCTAAGGGACAGAGGTCACCAAAGAGGTCTAAACAGTTCTCTGTTCAATAACCCCCTCCCTCCAGCCTTTTCCTCCTAATGTCTGCCTGTCTTTCTTAGAGAAGGCCACATATGTAACCCAGGCTGGCCTTGAACTCAAATTCACCTGCCTCTGCCTCCCAAGTGCTGGAACTAAAGGTGTGAGCTGGGTGCAGTGCACTTTTTCAGGTTGTTGTTGTTGTTTTAATGCATATGAGAGTTTTGTCTGTACGTATGCATTTGCATCATACATGTCTGGTACCCAGAAGCCAGACTGCATCAGGTACCCTGGAACTGGAATTATAAAGCAGCCATATGGACGCTGGGAACCCTGTTTCCCCACCCCACCCCCAGAGAGGATCTTACTATCTATGGCTTTTCTGGAACAAATCCTCATGTAGACCAGGCTGGCCTCAAACTCAGAGGCTGTGCCTCCTGAATACTGGGACTAAAGATGTGCAATGTGCCCCCAGCCAAAAGCAGCAAGTGCTTTTAAATCTGAGCCATTTCTCCAGCCCCACAGTGTCTTCTTTAATGCGATGGAAATTCTCTGCATTCTCTTCTGGGTTAGGGTCATCCCAGAACCTGCTAGGTTGAACTGAGGATCCTGGGTCCCAAACTAGCCAAGCCTACACAGTAAAAAAATAAATAAAACGGTAACTATCAAAAGCCTAATTTCTCCCAATGTTTTCTCTAATACAGTACCGCCTACACATTGATGCCTTCTTAAAAGTAACCATCACAACAATCATTGCGACATGCTCCCTGCCAAACTGAAAGTCGACACCCGTCCAAGCCGAGCGGGTTTTCAGCTCGACAAACAGCAATTGCCCCTAGGGCCTTGTGCTCCCAACTACGGCAGACAACGGGGGGCCTCGCCCGAGGAAAGTGTCGCGATCAGAAACAAGCCGTGCCGCAAGCGCATAGAGCTGGGTGCACGGTGACAGGAGAGGCATCCCGTTTCAAACAAAACGGACGGAACGAGGACCGGGGCGGTCGCACACACTGCACCAAGTCCCCCAGCTCGGCGACGCGCCTGCACGGTCTCTCCCTCCGTCGTGTCCGGGTTTACATTTTACTCAGCGATCAGAGAGGCCCAGACACTTGCACAGCATCACGACGCCCCGCTACGAGGGCAGGGGCGGCTCTGCGAGGGTGTGTGGCCGGGCTGCGCCACGGGACGGCGCAGCACCAGCGGGCCGGCCCAGCGGTGGGACCGGGCGCGGTCGCGCAGCCTTTACCTGCTGCGGGCGACGCCGCACCGCCGCCACAGGGCGCGCCGGGGCCCCGAGCTCCGCGGTGCCGGAAGTGGCAGTAGGGCCGCCGGCAGGGCCCCCCGGGGGCTCCCGCCCAGTACGGGCAGTCGATGGAGCGGAAGAAGCCGGTAGAACGTAGCATGGTCCGTTCCGCAGCGGGGCCCCGGCCCGGAGCTACCCGGGACCCCGGGACCCCTCCTCACACTCGCCCCGGAGGTCTCCGCTCGCGCCTCTCGGACCCCGACGCCGCCGCCATCTTGCTCCGAGGCCCCCAGAGGCCCCCGGGACGCTGTCGCTAGGGACGCCGGGAAGGGCTGCCCGAAGTGCGCCTGCTTACAGTGTCGGCGCCCTCAGAACGGTGGCGGGCGCAGGATCCGAGGTCCAGGACGAGGGAAGCTCTAAGGAAAGCGTAATCATCTATTCCCGGTCTCTGGGAGCCTTTCGGCACCGGACTTCCGCGGGTACAACCTCATTATCTTCAGCCTCAGGCCCCTGAGGAGCCGGGGCTGTCCAGAGCACGCCTGACTGAAAATGCCCTTCGGGGCCCGGCTGCCGGGGCTACGCGCGTTTGCATTTCGCTCCGCGGTGCCTACGTGCGCCTCCGGGAGGACGAGGAGAGTGTTCCGGACGATCCCCCCCGCCCCTTTAGGATTCACTTTGTGTTTGTACGTATGTGTGTGCAAACATGAGTATACCTGATGCTCGCTGAAGGCGGAGGGCGTCGGATGCCCTGGAATTGCAGCTACAGAGGGTTGTGAACGACCGTGTGGGTGCTGGGAATCGAACCCAAGTCGAACCCAAGTCTTCTGCAAGAGCAGCAAGTGCTCTTCACCACGGAGCCAACTCTCCAGCCGGGGTCTGGGTGTCTCAGTTGACGCTCATTCACCCGACCGCGAGTGGTATCGGCGGGACGTTCCCGACTTTTTGCAGTGCCGGGATACACTAGACTGGCACTCTGCCACGGAGGCGCACTCCGGAAACGTCCTTTTAACTATTTTGTCGTCCTGGGGGTGTTTTGAGGGGTGCAGGGCTGTACAACCACGTGCACAGGCAGGAGGGGCGAATAGCTTTCCACCTTTTTGTTTCTTTTTCTCTTTTATTTTCTTCTGAGATTGTAGCTTTGCGCCTTTCCTGGATCTCGCTCTGTAGCCCAGGCTGGCCTCGAACTCACAGAGATCCGCCTGGCTTTGCCTCCCGAGTGCTGGGATTAAAGGCGTGCGCCACCACCGCCCTAAGGCTTCTTACCGAAGTACTTCAGCTGTACCATCTGACCGTCAAACGTGGAGGATCTGCTGCCCCCAGCCCGCAAGGCTCAGGTTGCATACACACAGAAACGCCTGGCTTTAAAAGGGAGCTGGGGGTTAGAACTCAGGTCTCCCCAGCCCGTTTTCTGTTTTGCTTTGGATCGAGGTAAGGTCTCGTGTAGCACAGACTGGCCACGGACTTGCCCCATGATACTGCTCTGGAGATAAAAAGGCAGGCACCGGGGGCGGATACCCTACCAACTGAGCTGCGCCCCACCCCGCAGCCCCCACCCCTCCGCGGACTCCCTCTTTTTGTGAGTTTTGTTTGTTTGTGTGGACAGGCTCTGACACCGTAGCCCAGACTGATCTTGAACCTGTGGCAGTTTCCCCAAATGCCGAGATTACAAGCCTGAGCCACCATGGCGGCCGGCCATTTTTATTCTTAATCCCTTAATTAATTTGGTATTTATTTATTTAAACAGAATCTCCTTCTGTGCTCCAGGCTCATTTTAAATTCCATAAAATCCAACTGCCTCAGCTTCCAGGGTCTGAGGATTACAAGCATGAGCCAACACGTGATTTTGAAAGGCTATTTCAACACTCATGTCACAAACCATCATTTAAAACATCTCACAGATAGAAGTAACCTAGATAAGTACTGATGCATGACGGACATACGTGGAGTGGTCCATGCACAGGGTGGAATATTACACAGCCTTAAAAAGGGAATTCGGGTGGTATGCACCTGTAATCTCCGTACAGTAGAGATAGAGGGGATCCTTTAAGATCTTCTCAGTTACCTAGACCAGCCTGGGTTACCAGAAACTGAAATTTAAAAATAAACAAATAACGGGTGGGTGGTGATGCACACCTTTAATCCCTGCACTTGGGAGGCAGAGGCAGGAGAATCTCTGTGAGTTTGAGGCCAGCCTGGTCTGGTCTACAGAGGGAGTTCCAGAACAGACAGAGAAACCCTGTCTGGGGGGCGGGTGGGGGGGGGAGAGAAAGAAAGAAAGAAATAAAAGGCACACTCAGAAAGACCTAACACAGTTCCCCTCCCAGGAGGTGGAGGGGTCATCGGAGTCACTAAGACAAGGTAGGGTGGCAGGTGCCGGGGGCTGGGGCTTGGGATCGTGTCAGACGCAAAGCTTCAGTGTGGGGGAGCAGGACGTGGGGACCACAGCACAGCCCTGTGAGTGTGTTTCGTGGTGTAGAAATGAGGTTTAAGTGTATTTACGCAACAACTCTAAACAAGTGAGCGGAGCGATGGGAGAGCATAGAGACCAGGTGTAACTTCAGACCCGAAGCCTGACTCTGAGCAGTATGCCCTAGGAGCAGGCGCTGTAGGTGACCCCCGTGGCGGGGTCCCTGTATAGACATGCAGTAAGCTTGGAAGCGGGGTGCTGGGTCAGCAAGAGAGGCGTCCCAGGCGTGGACTTTTCAGCCTGTGACTGGGGGAGACTGCGCGTCAGCCAGGACAATGGGAGCGTGTGTGGTGGGAAAGCTCTGGGGTGGTGTTTCCCCAGCTGACGGTTCCTCTCCCCGAGGACCGGAGACCTGAGCACCCTCCCAGACACCTCACCATCTGAGAGTGTACTTAACACAAGTCTCATCTCAACCCCCACCAGGGTCAAGACCTGGTGTCCCCGGGGACCCAGCAGGACGACCCACAGCGTCCATCTGTCCACTGAACCCGTGACTACAAAAGAATGAACTCTCTCCGCATTCGGCGAGGTTGTCCCGTACAGTCACCGCCGCTGAGTGACTGGACAGGGTGATGCCCTCCTCCGGCCTGGCCTCCGAGCCCACGGGCCTGTGGCTGTCATGCATAACTTTCTTTGTGTTTTTTTTTATTTTATTTTATTTTTTAAAGATTTATTTATTTATTATATATACAGTGTTATGTCTGCAGGCCAGAAGAGGGCGCCAGATCTCATTACAGATGGTTGTGAGCCACCATGTGGGTGCTAGGAATTGAACTCAGGTCCTCTGGAAGAGCAGTCGGTGCTCTAACCACTGAGCCATCTCTCCAGCCCCCTGTTTTTTTTTTAAATGTGGGCTGACCTGAACATTCTTGGTAGTGAAAATGGTTCTGGACTTCTGATCCTCCTGCCTCCACCTGTGAGGGCTGCAAGGAACCCTGTGTATACCACACCCTCTCTAGCAACATTCGTGACTGTGAAAAGGACAGGCAGAGGGGAGAACAGTACAGCACCTCCAGGATGGGCTTTTTCTTTTCTTTCTTTTTTTGTTTTCCAGGCAAGAGATTGTAATCCAGGGACTTGTGCAGGCCAGGCTGGTACTCACCATTGAGCCACGCCTCCAGCCCCTCTGGGGAATCCTGGGTGGGGCTCCACCCTGACCACGCCCCCAGCCCTCACTGGGGGTTCTAGGCGGGGCTCCACCCTGACCACGCCCCCAGCCCTCACTGGGGGTTCTAGGCGGGGCTCCACCCTGACCACGCCCCCAGCCCCTCACTGGGGATTCTAGGCGGGGCTCCACCCTGACCACGCCCCCAGCCCCCTCACTGGGGGATTCTAGGCGGGGGCTCCACCCTGACCACGCCCCCAGCCCCTCACTGGGGATTCCAGGCGGGGCCCCACCCTGACCACGCCCCCAGCCCCTCACTGGGGGATTCTAGGCGGGGCTCCACCCTGACCACGCCCCCAGTCCCTCACTGGGGATTCTGGGCGGGGCTCCACCCTGACCACGCCCCCAGCGCCTCACAGGGGATTCTAGGCGGGGCTCCACCCTGACCACGCCCCCAGGCCCTCCAAGGGGGAGTCTCAACAGGGTATCCGGGAAATAAGCCCAGTAAGGAAGATGGCGAGTATACCATGAAGCCCTGCCAGTAGATCCTTAGTTGCTTACCAGGGAAATAAAAACGCACTTCTACCAAGAACTTAAATATTACTGTTCTCACCAGCATTAATCACAGGAGTCAAATTTTAAACGCAACTCACGATCCGTCGTGGATGGATGGATGATAAACACACAGCACAGTCCATCTGCACGCTGGGGTCTTGTTCAGTCCTGAACAGAGAAAGGCTGACACATGAGAGCCTAGAGCCGCGGTTCTCAACCTCCCCAATGCTACGACCCTTTATTTTATTCTATTTTTTTTAATTTTTAATTTTATTTATTTATGTATCTTTTCAGGGATGAGCGCTCTGTTTGCATGTGTCCCTGCAGGCCAGCAGAGGGCACCAGATCCAGATCTCACAGATGGTCGGGAGCCACCTTGTGGTAGCCAGGAATTGAACTCAGGTCCTCTGGAAGAGCCGCCAGAGCTCTAACCACTGAGCCATCTCTCCAGGCCCCTGCCACCACCCTTTAACACAGTCCCTCATGCTGTGGCGATCCCCCAACCATGAAACTATTTTTGTTGTTGCTCCCTAACTGTAATTCTGTTTGCTGTCGCCGCTGCCTCCCGCGCTGGTTTAAAGGCGTGGACCACCACGCCTGGCTAATTTTGCTGCTGTTATGAGTCATAATGTAAATATGGCCTTAGGCGACCCTTGTGAAAGGGTCATTCGACCCCGAGGGGGTCGCGGCCCACAGGCTGAGAACCACCGGTGTAGAGGGATCTGGAAAGCATGATGCTCAGTGAGAGAACCAGACACCCAGGCCGAAGTGCAGTACGGGACGCTACAGAAAAGGTCCAGAACTGGGAATGTAGATCGAAGGGGAGTATTCGTGGCGGCTGGGGAGCGGAGCAGAGGGCTTATTATGGCATAAAACAATGTTCGTGCCGGGCGGTGGTGGCGCACGCCTTTAATCCCAGCACTCGGGAGGCAGAGCCAGGCGGATCTCTGCAAGTTCAAGGCCAGTCCGCTCTACAGAGCGAGATCCAGGACAGCCTGGGCTACACAGAGAAACCCGGTCTCGAAAAACCAAAAAATAAATAAATAAAAGAGGAGAGGAGTTTTGGATAGGCGTTTGTGGTGCAGTTGTTGGCGCTGAGGGTCTCATACGTGCCAAGCGCTCACCACGCAACTGCAGAGTGGTACAAGGACCATGGGATGCGCACTGTGACAGGGCTCAGGGACAGCATGGCAGGGGTGGGGTGGGGCGGTTGGAGGCATCTCAAGAGCTGCAGGTGGGGATTCAAGGAGCCACCCAAGGGCGGTGGTCGGGAGTGTGCCCCGCGGAAATATCAAGGACCTCCGTGCGGGTCAGAGAACCGTGAGGGAGGTGGGGAAGCCAAGGGTTCGCAGACGCCTGTGCGCAATGGTATGCAGTGGGAGGTGAACAGCGTGGGCGCTGTGTTCCACCCAAGCTCCCCAGGAGCCACGGAACGCCCCTGCAGGTGGGAAGGCCCTGCAGGTGGGAAGGCGGACCCCCACCCCCGGCAGGGGTGGCCCTGAACAGACGCGGCTCCCAGTACTAGCCTTGGCCACTAGGTGGGGTGCGGCGACTCCCCGGGCACAGCAGGTGCCATGGGGCAGCTCCTCCCGGCCCCACCCCACCCCGCCTCAGCCCCCCGAGCTCTGCAGACCCCAGGGACCTGGTGTCTCTCTCAAACAGGGATGTAAACTCTCATCGGCTCCTGAAAGCTCTCAGCCTCTCGAATCCCCACTCGCACCCCTTTTCCTAATTCCAAGAGGGTTTGCGGTGGGTGTTCAACTCGTGCACAATGGGGCGGCGTGGTGGGGAGGTCCCGAGGCACCGTTCCTCCACCACGTTCAGCTCTTGGGGTCTGTCCCCACCCCCACCCCCCTGCCGGCTCCGGAAGGGGGCGGGTGGCGGACGCCCCCAGGAGCCCTGTCACCGAGCTCCCGTTGCCGGGTAACGGGGTGGCGGGTGCGCAGCTGCGCCAGGCGTGGGTGACTTCGTGTTGTGCACAGGCTGCTGCAGGCAGCCCCCTCCCAGGGCCTCAGAGGGTCCTAGGCCAGACCCCTGAGTATATCGGCAGGCTCCCTCAGTTTCCCCAGGATGTAGCCGAGAACCTTGGGGGCCATACCCACGGGGGTGGGACATGGGGACCAATCAAACAGACACCAGGGCAGGTCTTTAAAAAAGGGGTTCTTTAATTAAATACAAGGGTGAGCGGCCAGGCGGAATGGAGGAGGGGTGCCCCTCCCCAGAAAGAACAAATCCCTCAGGACCCCTGTCCTGCCTGTGCTCAGACACTACCCCTCAATGGTTAGACCCAAGTTCCCGTGGCCAACCAGAACCTGAAGTTAGGGGGGGAGGGAAGGACACCAAGAAAGCTCTGCTTGCTTATGGAGTTTCCTCCCAAGGTCCTGGGACCCTAAACCTTTCCAGTTTGCAGGAAGGGCAGGAGACCAGCAGGAGCTGGGATGACGAAAGATACATCCAAGACACAAAAGAATGGGGCCCCAACCCCCACCCCACCGACTAAGGCATCTCATTTCTGTGGCCAAGAGAAGGGGCGAATGGAAGTACCTGTGAGGGTGGCTGGCCTAGGACCCTCCGAGCCCAGCTCCAGAAGGCAGGCCTCCCTCCAGGTAGGCTCAGGTAAAGGTGGCGGTACCCAAAGCCTCCCTCATTGGGGGATGGACGGTTCTGGAACAAATGGGGATGCCAGAAACCTCCTAGAGCCAATATGGGACAGCTCAACTTCCTCTGGGTTCCCAACTCCTTGGGGGGGACGTCCCCGAGTTGCCCTTCTAGAAAAGGAACTCCAAGCCACAACAAGAAGAGGACTCTAAGTTAGACTCTTTCGGGAGAGACCTCCCCCCGACACTCATACCCCTGAGGATGGCGGCCACACAAGGGGACCCCCCTGAAACAAGGAACGGGAGCCTGAAAAAATAATCTATCCCATCCAAAAAAACCCGAGCCATCCCAGAAGGCCCAGGAGCTGAGCCCCTGCTTCCAGGCCTGGAGTCCAAGGCCACCTCCGCAGACACGCAGGGGTGTGGAGGACATGAAGGGCAGGGCAGCGTCCTGCACCCCTAGCCTGATGGCCACACAGGTCCTATAGAAGATTGTCTGAGACGCAATGCCACAGGGGCCAAACTCAGGACCCGAATCCAGCAGGAGGGAGGCAGGGTCCCAGGCATCAGACACCCACTGCCTCTCACATCATACACACCCAGCTAGGGGGAGCCAGGCTCCCCCAGGCCAACAGTCAGAGAGGACAATAAATAATGTTTCCCACCTGCCCAGCACCGTACCCCAAAGTGAGTGGTGATGCTCTCTGAGGGGACCTCCACACACCCTGCCTGCGCCCCCTAACCCTAAGTTCTCTGAAAACTGCAGCGTCTCCGATTTTCCCAGGGCTGGGGGTGTGGGGTGGCCCTTATTGAGGGCAGAACCTGTAGACACCTGAGATTTGAGTACCCATGTTGGGGGGCCAGCCAGGCTGCACCCCCCCCATTTCCCTGAACTTCCGCCAATGGCTTTCAGTGGGGTGGGGACAGGTCGGGGCCCACGGGAAGCCCCAGTCACCTATGGCTCTGTGTACCTGTGTCCCAACCTGGAGGAGTGACGAGGGGCTGAAGGTTAAGAGTGAGACTGTGGCTAGGCTCCATGCCCAATGCCACCCAGGAGGAAGGCAGAGGTGGCAGACGGGGGCATGGACGGCCTGCCGACTGCCCGCTGGGGGTCCCTGCAGAGGGGATGGGACAGTTGATCATGGCTATTTACAGACAGAACCCGAGGCCACCTCCCAGACCCCCTGGTGACCCAAGTCCATTCTCGGTCCCCTTGATGCTTCCTTGACGTGGGCCGGGACTCCAGGACATGGGCTCTCCAGAGGGCAGACTCGTCCATTGATGGAAATCCCTGCCAAGGCCTAGCAAGCAGGTCACCGCCAGGGTGGACAGAGCAGGGCTCTACAAGCCGGCAGGAGCTGGGCTAGGGACAGGGCTTGGTGCGGGGCTGCCGGCCAGGCTGCAGGGCAACGAGCCACTGGGCGAGGTGCTGCGGGCACCGGGTCGTCGCAGCAGTTCCGGGCGGAAGCCGGGGTGGCGCCGGGCGTGCTTGGTCAGGTGGTCGCTGCGGGTGAAGCGCTTGGTACACAGGGGGCAGGGAAACCGCTTCTCGCCTGTGTGTGTCCGGTGGTGGCGGGCCAGCTCATCAGAACGGGCGAATTTCTTGTCACAGCCAGGCCAGTCGCAGGCAAAGGGCCGTTCACCTGGACGAGAGACAGAGTGGTCAGTGGGCGGGGAGGGGCTTCCTAGACATCCCGCGGTGCCACACGCTTCCAGGAGCGGCTCGAATTACCACGGCGTATCCGGCAACTCAGCCGAGGATGGCCCGATTACCTTTCCCTGCACCAGAATCACAGCCATGGGCCACTGAACCCGGCTTATGTGGTGCCAAGACAGAACTCAGGGCCTTCTGCGTGCTAGGGGAGCACTCTGCCCACTGGGCTACATGCCCAGCCAGTCCTACAGGTCTGTGGAGGCCGGGTCTTGCTACATGGCCCCCCTGGCCTAAAACTAACTAAGGGCAACCTTGCGTCAGCCACCACATCCATGGCTAAGCTATGCCCACTTCTGCCCACCCTAATAAAAGGTCCTCAGGTGCCCCAGCCCCCAACAGCATCCTTTCTTCCGAAAGACCATGGGGCACTGAAGAGAAGCACTTTCCAGGTCCTTAGACACACAGATATGGAGCAGGCCCTCCCCCATACCTTGGGCCACCTGTAGATTTGAATAATCAGCCCTGGCTAGTTTCAGCCTGGGGTCCTGAAGCTGGGGTGTAGCACAACGCTCTTGTGCCCCGCAGAGGTAGGAAAGGTCACCCTGCGACCCCAAACTTAGCTTAAATTCAACCACTGGGGGTAGAGGGTGGAGTACCCGGGGGCGTGGTCTCGGGCGGAGCCAGTCAGACGCAGCAGCTGCCTTTGGGCTGGGGCAAGCCACCACCAGGCAACTTCCTCCACAGACCACTCCCACCACCCTGGCGGCTTTGCCAACCCAGTCCAGAATCCCCATCCAAGCTCTGGGTCTCCTGGAGACACCCACAGCACCAGGCTTCGCTGTGTGATGATCAGCATGTCCCCAGGCGGGTTTCCAAGGACCAAGAACAGGCCAGTGGACTCACTCAGGACCCCAGCGCCTCGGACCTCGTCTGGCTGGCCCTAGGCTCCAGTTCTGGAGACAGGGCACCCCGGGTGCTCCGGGTACCCCAAAGCCTGGAATTCTGCTGCCCAAGGGTTGGAAGAGTGTGCATTGTATGGACCTGAAGGACCTGTGCACTTCTGTTTGTGACAGAGTCCGGAGGAGGCGGGAGGCAGAACCACTAGTGACTGGAAGACCTAACCTCTGCGATGTCACACGGGACTAGCGAGGTCACCTGGTGTGGTCCCAGGCTGACCCACTGGGGAACAGGTACTCGGAAGGACTCATGTCCCTCAGAAAATAGCCAAGGGCCCTCCAGACAGGATTCATGGAAGCGAGGGAATAAAGTTCAGAGGCGACCAGAAAAGGGAACAGATACCAGGCTAGGCCGGGGTGACCTGGTGTCATCTTGCTATAAGCAGCTCAGGGGATCCCAGGAGAGGATTGAGAAAGGGGAGGGAAGTGGGCGGGTCCGGGACTAGGCGGGCACAGCCAACACCGCCCAGGAAGCAGCCAGAAGAAAACTATCTCCATCCGGCCAAACCACACCCAAGTGCACCCCCAACATGGGGGCGCAGAGGCCAGGAAACTGCTTCGGGGTGCCCATGTGCCAATTTTGCATGCCATCCAGGCAACTCAAAGCCCCAGGAAGTTGCGACCCTAGGCAGTAAAGGGAGAAGGGACCAGTGTTTCCTGATGGCTGCCAGCAGCCCTTATCATTTCCAAAGTGTCCCCTAAATGATCCAAAATACCCCATCCCAGTAAGAATGTTTGTCAGTGGGCCCCAGCGCCCCAAAACAGCCCCAGAAAGGACTCCTCCCCCACCCCAGCTCGACCATAGCGCCCGAGGGGGGGCTCAATCTGAAGGGTAGGGGTGCTTGGTTATAGGGCGAGGTTCCTAGCTTTGGAACAGATCCCGGGTGACAGAACCATGTCCTGCGTCCGTCCAAGGGGGACATGTAATCCTGTCGCCATTTTGCGGGCAGAGGAGAGGGGGAGGGGGTGAGAGAAAAGGGGGCACCCCCCTAGCATGCAATCAGCTTATTTCCCCTTTCGGGGCCTCCCTGTGGGGCTGGTTCCCGCCTCTCGCCCCTGAGTTCCACTTAGCCAGGAGCAGGTTGCAGTGTTGGCGGCCGCCGCCAGCCCGCCGGGAACGCAGCTGCTGCACGTAGCTTGGCGGTGGCGAGTCGGAGACGGCGGCGGCACCAACCGGCCTTGCTCACGTGGTCCTAGCTCCCGCCACGGGGGAGACAGAGGCCCGGGCCAGGGTCGCCTCGCTGAGCGGGGAGCCTGCCAGTCCCCGCCCCACGCTAGGGGGTTGGGGCGCGCACGTGTGCACACCGGTGGTGGCGGTACTCGGGCGCACACTTGCCGAATGCCTGGCCTGGCTGTGCTACAGTGTCACAGTCAACCCAGAGGGCTGGGAGCTGGAGCTAACTTGGGGGAGGCTGCAGGCGAGTCCCCTACAGCTCCGGGCTACCTGACTGCAGGGAGGAGGATCAGGTGGGTGGGGAGCACGCAGGAAGGGCCCTGTGGGCGTGGCTGTGGACTTGACCCTCTGACTCAGGCGGGGCTGGGGTGAGCTGGGGACAACCCGGGAGCCTTGGTGCTTTGCAGCCTCTAAAACATGGAGGCTGGGACATCCTGTAAACTTGCTGCGGGAGCGAGCGGAATGGCCAGCAGAGGGGGGCCCCGAAGGTGCAGTTTCCACCAGGCCAGGCCTCACCCTGCCTGAGTCTGACCTCCTCAGGGAGGGGCCTGGACGGCTGTATAGGGCTGGGAGTCCATGATGAAGGGCTGCCCTCTGGGCACCACCCCTGGGGTGAGTGGGCTCCCCGACTCTGATGGTGGTCCGTCCCGTTGCTCAGCTGTGAGCCCAGTTCCCAGCGAGGGCCCTAAAATTTCAGAGCCTGAGTCTGGCGAGCAGTGGGTACTTAATGCTTGCCCGTGGGAAAGTCTACAGGCCCGGATGAAGGAGCATGATCCAGGACGGGGGAGGCTGGGCTCATGAATCTGCCACCTCCCAAAAGAGAGCTGTCCTTTGCTCATTCACAGAAAAGGGGGGCAGTGCGCTAGTCAGATACCTCTTGACACCAGGCAGACCTTAACCCTAACCTGATTTGGATCCCCGGGAGAACCAACTCTCCAAGCTGTCCTCCGACCTTCACATACATATGTACCGTGGCACACGCGAGCACACAGTAAATAAAAAATCATTAAACCAGGCGGTGGCAGGGCAAGCCTTTAATCCCAGCACTCAGGAGACAGAGGCAGGCGGATCTCCGAGTTCAAGACCAGCCTGGGCTACAGAGTTCCAGGCTAGTCAGGGATACTGGGGTGAAACTGTCTCAAAAGTTCTCCAACTAAAGAGGGGCGGCATGGTCTTGTACCCCCTCCTCCTCCCTCCCAGAGGGCCAGGCTGTGAGACTACTCCCCACCCCTCAGGAGACTGGGGAACAGGGACAGCACCCCATGGAACTCCCCAGGACAGACACCAACCCACCCCTCCAAAGGGCAGCCAGGCCTCCGGCTGGTATCACTTGCCAACTCCCACCCCATCTGGGTCTCTTTTATCAGACGCCTGGGTGGGGTGTGGTTATCACCCCCAGCAATGCAGCCGGGCCAGCTGCTGTGCCCCGCAAGGGCTGAGGGGAGTAGGTGGCAGTCCCCAAAGGCCACCTGAACCCCACAGGGCCTGATCCACCCCTTTTCTACAGCGCTTCAACCACACCAAGGAATCTTGCCCCTCTGCCTGCAGGTGGCTAGGCTCCTTCCCTCCCAGGCCTCAGTTTCCCCATCTGTCTCTCCTCCTGGAAAAAGCTTCAGGAAAATTAGAGCCACTTCTTGGACTGATCAGAAAGCTAGGGGGGGCCCCGGCCTCCCCTGCACCCCACACCCTCGGACACTGCTCCACCCTCAACTCCCCTCCCACCCTAATCTCCTCGGTAAAGAGATTTCCCGCTGCGGCCAGGCCAGCCTCTGCACACCCCCACCCTTCACTGGCCCTCAAAATCCCAGCCCCAGGGCCAGCCGGCTGGTCCCCTCCAGCCACACTGCTCCTGCCCCGCCCCGCCCCGCCTCACAGGCCTAAGTAAATCTGTCTTTCCCCACCTTCAGACCTCATGTTTAGTGGGGACAGGGACGGAGGCCACCCACAGCCACCCGCACAACCCAGGTAACCGCAAATACTAGTATTTCTTCCAACGTCCGTCCGTCCGTCATTTTCTACATTACTGTGTGCTCCTCGGTGCGTGTGGAGGCCAGAGACAAGAGACGCTCTCCTTCCGTGAGCTCGCTTGGCTCGGTCACCACCCCATTACCCTGGTCTAGACCCTAACGTTTCTCACACCCAAGTAAACAGGATTTCCAGATAATATAACTAGAGGTGACCCTGAGGCCCTCCAGGAGATACTGGGCAATGTCTGGGGACATGTGTGGCTGTCCCAATTAGGGGGAGCACACGGCACAGGAGTGGGTGGAGGCCACCCTGCAGCACCCAGGACACCTTGCTGAGACCCCAGGTGAAGTCAGGCCTCTCCCAGGTCTGGGTTCCATCTCCCAGACTAAATCAAGGACCCCCCCTTTACCCCCAGCCCAGGGAGAGAGGATGCCAGAGATGGAGGGGGCTTGGCGGGCAGAACTGGCAGCCAGCCCTCTCCTCCCGCCCCCGCCCCAAGGCTAGCTCTCTTGCAGTATCCATGGCAACCTCGTCAACATCTCCCACAGCCTCTAAAGTCCTTCCCCACCCCAATCAGGGGCTGGGGCAACTGTGGCCTTCAGGGTTGCCAAGCTCTGCCTACTGCCTGGAGGCCCTTGGATAGGGGTGTCCTGTAAACCCCTTGGCCTCTACACCCCCACGTTCAATGGGATGCACACAATGGGGCCGCAAGGCGGCCTTTTACCTCGCCCTATCTTCGCCTAGGAGAACTAAATGGCTCCAGTCCCTAGGCAGGAATGAGTGAGTGGATGGAGACAGGACTCACTGCAGTCCACAGCCTTAGGCGTGGCTCTGCAGGGGACCTGATCTCTCCCTGGCCTGCACTAGAGGTGAGTCCCACTGACCCCGGGGCGGAAGTGTACCACCTTCCCCTGAAGTATACAATAGCCAAATCCTCTTCCACGGAAAAGAGGCTGGTTAAGTCAGGGGTGGCTCTTGCTTGTGATCCTAGCCCTCGGGAGAAAGCTGAAACAGGAGGATTACCTCGAGTTACAAAGCCAGCCTGGGCTACAGAGTGAGAACTTGTCTCAAAAAAATCAGGCCTTTAAATTAACTACATGGTTCCAGGTGTGGTGGCGCACGCCTTCAATCCCAGCCTTCAGGAGGCAGGGACAGGTGGATCTGTGAATTTGGGGCCAGCTTGGTCTACAGAGTGAGTTCTAGGACAGCCAGGGCTGCACAGAGATAGACAAGAGTCTATCAAAAAAATCATTTAGCCGGCGGTGGTGGCGCACGCCTTTAGTCCCAGCACTCGGGAGGCAGAGGCAGGTGGATCTCTGTGAGTTCGAGGCCAGCCTGGGCTACAGAGCGAGATTCAGGACAGGAACCAAAACTACACAGAGAAACCCTGTCTTGAAAAACCAAAAAATGAAAAATAAATCATTTAAATTAACTATATAGCAGTACTCAAGTCTGTGGTCCCCAGACACCCCAAAAATGACATTAACGTGCCTGGATTCAACGTGGCTCTCCTGGTCCCACAAATGGTTATTATAAGGGGAATTTGGGGACACGGCACCCAGTCTCTCATGGTGGTAGTAGTGGCGAGTGATACAGGATTTAGTAAAGAAGGGCATCACACCCTCCCCGACCACAAAGGGCTATCTGTAGTCATCCCTAAACCCTGGATTTCACCCCTTGGGCCTCAGTTTCTCTGGCACGCCAAGCTACCCCTCCCTCCCAGCACTGACAGTCTCTTGATGTCCCAGGAGGTAGGGAAATGTGCTGGATTCCTCCTCCATACACCCCAAAAAGTCAAGTCCCGGTAACTAGGAAGAATGGAGGGTTGGAAGGTGTGGACGGCTCCCATTACTGTATGGCAAACTCACTTGGTGTGAGCCAGGACACCCTGGACTCTGGTTTGTGGCAAAGAGATCTTTCTCAAGTGTCACAAAAACAACAAGCCGGGCGGTGGTAGCACACGCCTTTAATCCCAGCACTCGGGAGGCAGAGGCAGGCGGATCTCTGTGAGTTCGAGGCCAGCCTGGGCTACCAAGTGAGTCCCAGGAAAGGCGCAAAGCTACAGAGAAACCCTGTCTCGAAAAACAAAAACCAAAACCAAAAAAAACAACAACAACAACAACAACAAAACCACCTTGCTCTCTCCGTGCCCCCCTCAAATGTTCTCTAGAGATAAATGTGTGGCGACAGGGAATGCAGAGCTGCCCCAAGCTCAGTCCATCTGGGCACCAACACGGGGCAGCCCCTAGACCACAGGGGCTAAGGACAAAGTGGGAGGAGGCACCATCCATGCCCACCCTCTGGCTTAGCAGACTCCAAAGATGGCGCCTCCACCCCCTACCTGCCCTGAGTATGCCTGGGGCCACCCACACAGCTATGGAGGCTGTCCTAAACTCTCTCCCTGTGTGACCACGGTGGGAGCCCCTGGACCAAGCCAGGGCGACAGGAGATGGCAGACCCAAAGCAGCAGGGTAAGGGCTCCCAGAGGCAGGTCGCCCTGTCTTGGGGAAGCTGCAAAGCGTTGATCACACCACCGCTAAAGGGGTGGGTTTTTAAACCCCAGTGCACATTCCCGGCTAAAACGGACAAACCCTTGGGGCGACCAGGACAGGAAGCAGCCGGTACCTGGCAAAAGGTTTCCGCTAGCCTAAATCACGAGGGACTGGACTTCCCAGAAACCCTGGTGTGGCTAAGTCTCGCTGCCCACCTTGGACTTTGCGCAGATCCATCTCAGGTGTGTGGAGTGCGCAAACACGGAGTGGGGTGGGGGTTGTGGTGGGGATTTCAATCCCATTGCAGTGAAGACTCAAGCTCCTAACTCCAGGTCCAGGTCGCGGCCTCCCTCCGCCCCGTCCAAGTCCACAGAATGGAAAGGAAAATATGCGGGACTGCCACCCACCACCACCACCCCCGGGCCCCGCGCCAGCGACGTCGCCGCCCTCCGGAGGGAATCCGCAAGGCTACCCAGGAGGCGGTGACCCGGATCCTCCCACCCTCTTCACAGATAAGGAAACTGAGGCTGGGGGGAGGGCCGAGGAAGAACTACGGAACCGGATGTTCTGACCACCGAGCGCAAAGAGACCATGAGCGCAGAGAAACAGGCCGAGAACACGAAGCGGGACTGAAGGGGTGGGAAGCTGGGGGACAGGATCGCGCGCGGTGGGCCCGCCGCGCCGGAGTGGATCCCCAACAGCCTGCCGTCTCCGGAGCTTTAGCCACCAGGGCCGCCCTCCGCGCGCCGCCCGACCGCGTGGCCGCCACGCCCCCCCCCGCGCGCCCCACCCACCATGTCCCCGCCTTCCCGGCCGGCGGGGCGGCTGAGGCCCGGGCGCGCCCCCCTCCCCGCCCCCCACGCGCCACGCAGTTTCGGGGTTCCCAGTGAGGTGGGGGAAGGGGGGTTCCCGAGACCTCTCCAACGCGCCCCCTGGACCCCACGGGGGCTTAAGACGAGGGGCTCACCTGTGTGCGTCCGCAGGTGAGACTTGAGGTGCGAAGACTTGTAATAGGCTTTGGCGCAGCCCGGGAAGGGGCAGCGGTGGCTCTTGGCGGCGCCGGGGGCGCGGCCCGAAGACGGCGACGAAGCGGCCGAGGAGGAGGAGACCGGAGAGGTGCCCCCCGCCGTGCTGGCTGCGGTGGCGACTCCGGGCCCGCCTCGCAGATCGGCCAAGATGCTGGCGGCCAGCAGGTGGGGCGCAGCGCTGGCGCCTCCCGGGCCCGGAGCGGTGGCTGGCGGTGGCGGTGCCCCAGGGGTCCCCGGCGGCGTGGCCTCGCGGCGCGTGGCGCGCACATCCAGGCCGGCAGTGGGGCCCGCGCCCTCGGGGCCGGGTCGCCCGCGATGCACCACGGCTCCGGAGGAGATGGCCATGAGGACGTCGGCGGCGAAGTAATCCACGCACGCCACGGCCGCCGACATGCCGGGCAAGGACGCGCGGGCGCGGGATCGGCGGCGGGAGAGAAGCGGAGGCGGCGGGAGCTGCGCCCGTCCGGCCGGCGGCGGCTGCTGGAGTGCGGGAGGCGGAGGAGGAGAGGGAGGAGGGGAGGGAGGAGGAGGAGGCCCGGCGCGCCGCCGCCGCCCGCGCTCAGCCCCGCCCCGCCCCGCCTGACGCGCCCTGACGCACCGGAGTCCGCGGGGGCGGCCGCGGCCCGCCCCTCCCGGAGGACGCCCCCTCGGGGCTCAGTGGCCACGCCCTCCCTCCCACCGCGGTTACGCCCCCTCCTGCCGGGCCCTCGGCCGTCCGGAGAGTCGCGCGCCACCGCGGGTGGGCGGAGCTCACTCGGCCAGCTGCCTGTCCTCCCCCACTTCCACAGCCTCGTGCACCAGCAGAGCGCCCGGCGTCACCCAGCACCCTGGATCGTGCCCTCTCCACGCAAGAACAAGCCAAACGGAGGGAAACCTTGCCCTCGGCCTGGCACGCGCTACCCCCACCGGTGCCCTTCCCGGATCGCCACCTCCCCACGCGCTGGGAGTTACGCCCACTCGGCGACACGCCCACACGCCCCACCCCAACCTCGGATGCCCCGCCTCCTACCCCAGTGCGCGCCACGCCTCCTTCGGGTGCGCGCTCCATCGCCTCCCGGGCGCGCCCACCACGCCGTGCGGGGTGCGCAGACGCCGGGAGCCCTCCCCTCTCCAACTTGTCCCTCCCCCCACACAAGCCCTGGGGCGCGCCCCTGTCCGCGGTGGGGAGGGGAGAGCTGGGATCCGCACGTGGCCAGGGTGGGGGTGCGGAAACGCGCGTCCCCGCCCCCGGGCCACGTGCGCGACCCTTCCCCCCCTTCCTCGCCCTGACGCCAGGCTGTAACTCGGCAGTGCTGACTCCCCATCTCTGGGGTCCTCAGTGCCATGCTTGTCTCGGGGACGAACTATTCCGCCGATGAGACTTGGGAACGTAGGGTGCCCTCCACTCCGCCCAGCCGAGTGAGTCTGTCGAGTTCTCTTTGCGCACCGGGGTTCGGGAATCACTAAGCCTGTGGATAATCGGAATGGCAGAAATGAGCGGGGCTGCACTGAAAAGGCCTGGCTCCGTCACCCACTAGGGACGCCGGGGTTCTGGACGTCCCTTTCCTTCCTCGGCTGGGGGACCTTGGGACTGGAACAGGAAAAAATGGAGGGATTGGAAACTCCCATGGATGACTCGGCCAAGTTGTGAAATGATAGCCCCCTGGAAGTCCCAGGCCCCAGGCGCCCGGTGCGCGGAAGTCGGTGACCAGGCTCCCGCCCCTTCCTAAATCCCGCCGGGTTGCGGAGGCCGTGCAGTGGCCCGCGCGGCCTCCAGGGGGCGAAGCCCGCCAGCCGACCGCACTCTGTCAGCCAAAGCTCTTCCTGGTTGTTCCCAGCAGAGGCTGCACGGTGGCAGTGGTCCCTACCCTGGGTGTCATCTCTACCTTCCCCACATGCACCCCAGCTGCTCTGCCGAGGTCCTGCCTCTCTACCCTCCGGCCAGCCGGTCCTCGTGTTTCCCCAGACCCCACTGCACTTGGTGGTGACACCCTATGTCCCTCAACCGCACAAGTTGGAGACTCTGGGGGCCGCAGCAGCGTCCTAACTGGACGGAAGTGGGCCAGCAGGACACACCCATCCTTCTTTCCCAGGCTTGCACTCCAAAAGCCAGAACCATGCGGGCCTCGGCCCAGCTTCTGTGTCTTCGAAGGTGAGGGCGGGCGGCATCCTTCCTGCGGGAACCTGTTGCCCGCCCTCCGGACCCCTGCACCCACCCTCTGCATCCCTACACCTAACACACCGGAAGAGAGGAGCCATGGACAGTTCTTTGTTGAGAGCTGCAGCCAGGATGGATGAAAAAACGGCATCCCTTGGCGCATGAGGCCACACCTAACAGCTCTGTAGTGGTAAGGGTTGTCCGCGCACTTAGCATGCCCAACCATATCCTTAGACCTCAGTTGTGTCCCCAGGGCTTAAGCCCGTGAGAGGGAACCATCTGCGAGAAATACCTGCCATCGCACGGAGCAGCCCCCACGTGGGTGCTCACATCCTAGCCCCGGACACCTGCAAGCCAGTTTGACACCATGTGTCCAACCATGGAAGCGGCTGCTGACCCATAAGGACCTTACAGATGGTGCACATGGTTCTGGCGCTGAGGATTCTGGGAAACTACCCAGCTTGCTCCCACAAGGCCTGGCTGGTGAGAGTCACCTTTCTCCTTCTGGGATGGTACCCCTGGGGCTCAGGCACAGGCCCTTGGCAGTACCATGGGTGAGTTTTATTTCCAGACAGGATCTAGGTGGATGACAGGTCTGAGATACCATGACTACCCCAACATTTGGCTTATGTATTCAGGTCTTTTTTGAGATGGTGTTTCTCTATGTAGCCCTGGCTATCCTGGAACTCACTGTGTAGACCAGGCTGCCCTCAAACTTACAAGAGATCCACTTGCCTGTCTTCCAAGTTCTGGGATTAAGTGTGACCACCACACCAGGGTCCAAAGGTGAACTCTTAAGGACCCTGTTGAGAGCTCCGAGTTCCGTTCTGAGGGACAGGACCGGGGTCCCAGACGCCTGTCATCTCCCTGAGACTCACAGTGTGGCTGTTTTGCCTGTTCTGAGCCATGCCCTGGGGAGAGGTAGGACAGAAATACAGACCCACGTCATTGTTGCTCCCAAGCCATGTGGCTGAGGAAGGTTGACACCAGATGCTCCAGAGTCAGGCAGGCACTCCGGCTGTTTCTAAGCAACATGGCTTGAACCATGGCAGGTTCCAACACCAGCTGAAGGCTGGACAAGGCTACATGGCACCATGTTTTCATTGTGGTTATTTGTTTTTAATTATCTGGGCATGTGGTGCACACCTTTAGTCCTAGCACTCCCAAGGTGGAGGCAGGAGGATCAGATTATCTTGGTGATATAGTAAATTCCAGGCCAGCCTGGGCTGTGTAAAATCCTGTTTAAAACACCCGCACTGAGGCCGGGCAGTGGTGGAGCACACCTTTAATCCCAGCACTCACAGACAGGTGGATCTCTGTGAATTCAAGGCCAGCCTGGGCTACAGATTGAATTCTAAGACAGTCAAGGCTACACAGAGAAACCTTGTCTCGAAAAAACAATAAAATAAAATCCCAGCACCAAGAAACGAAAAAACCAAAGCAAACAAAAAAGTCTGACTGAGTCACAGTGTGCTGGTCAACCATGGACATCAGTATGCACTGTGGGCCCCCCAGCCAGAGGTAGGCAGCGTGCCCAACTGTGTCAGAGGTCTGTCCCAGGTCCAAAGGCACGATGTGTTCAGGGGAAATCTGAGCCCCAAGCCCCTGGCCTTACCCTCACATGGGTCCAGCTGTTGTACACACCCAGAGCCCTCAAGGTGCAGAGGGGGAGGCCCATGTCCCTGTCTGATGGGTACATCTGAGGCAGCCTTGGGTGCCATCATATGCCTGGACCACTAGGTCCCCTGGCTGGAGGTACGTTGGCGTGGGTAGGGAACATGAGGTGACCGCAGGGCCTTGTGGCCATGTGTTGGACCGGGAAATGGCTACAACTAGGGTGTGAGTATGGCTGGGAAATTCACAAAATGGAGAGCTAAAGTTGGCCCTGCTCCCAGGTGGGAGGGCAGCCTGGCCACAGGCCATCTCAAAGGTGAAGTGGAGGGGGGCAGCTTCCTGGAGCTGATAACAGCCTCTGGGAAAGGGGTGTGTGTGTGTGAAAACATCACAGACAACCTGGAGTCGCTGTCCAGTCCGAGGTCCCCAGGGCTCCCCCCCCCCCCCACCCGGCTGCTACGCTCTGCACCTTGTGGGAAATGGGCAGGCAGAGAGAACACACCGGTGCTCCCACACCAGAGGCACAGGGTTCACACCAAACCAAGGTGAATACGGCACCAGTTACTGAACAGCCAGCCGTGTGGGAGCCACAAACACGCATTCCATATCAGAGCATACAGCAGGAAGAGCCAAAGGGAGGATAGATGACTTCATCCTGTATTTAAGGTAAGTTTCGTAATTTTATCTGTGAATACAAGTGATTTGCTTTCATTTCTTGTTTGCTTTTGCTGCCCCACACTGGGAGATTCTGGGCGGGGCTCCACCCTGACCACGCCCCCAGCCCCACACTGGGAGATTCTGGGCGGGGCTCCACCCTGACCACGCCCCCAGCCCTCATTGGGGATTCTGGGCGGGGCTCCACCCTGACCACGCCCCCAGCCCCTCACTGGGGATTCTGGGCGGGGCTCCACCCTGACCACACCCCCAGCCCCTCACTGGGGATTCTAGGCGGGGCTTCACCCTGACCACGCCCCCAGCCCTCACTGGGGGATTCTAGGCGGGGCTCCACCCTGACCACGCCCCCAGACCCTCACTGGGGGACTCTAGGCGGGGCTCCACCCTGACCACGCCCCCAGCCCCTCTCTGGGGGATTCTGGGCGGAGCTCCACCCTGACCACGCCCCCAGCCCCTCTCTGGGGGATTCTGGGCGGGGCTCCACCCTGACTACGCCCCCAGCCCCTCACTGGGAGATTCTGGGCGGGGCTCCACCTGACCACGCCCCCAGCCCTCCAAAGATTTGGTGGGATGAAGGGAGCTCCTTTGATGTCTATGAGGATGGAGGGAGATGGGACCCGGGAGAGCATGGAGTAGTGTAAGAAGGAGTCCCTAGCCCTTAGTCCGCAGTGAACAGCGAGACAGGGAAGAGATACAGAACCCTCCGATGAGCTGTGTAGGGAGGCTGGGCAGGGGAATAACCACTGTGAGGCCAACCTGGTCTACACAGCAACTCCCAGGCTACCTAGGGCTACACGGTAAGATCTTGTCAAAAAACAAAACAAAATGCGTGCTCAGTGGTTCCGGGAGCTTGCTGTTCTTTCCAGAGGAACCGAGTTCAGTTCCCGGGCCCCAGGGGCTCACGACTACCTGTAACTCGGACTCCTCCAGCTTCAGGCCCCTGTTCACACTCGGCATTCACTCACGCAGACACACATAAAATAAGAAATCTTTTTTTAAAGTTTAACCTGTGTAAAACAGGAAACTATCCCAATTGTAGAATAAAATATGAAGTATTTTATGCACTTGTAAGTCCAGATAATTTTTCTTTATATGTCTGACTTGCAAGATAAAGCAGGGTGGTGGCACATGATTTTAATCCCAGCACTCTGGAGGCAGAGGCAGGAGGATCTGTGAGTTCGAAGCCAGCCTGGTCTACAGAACGAGATCCAGGGCAGCCAGGGTCACAGAGAAAAGCCCTGTCTCAATAAAACCAAAGCAAGATAAATTACCAGCCAGATTGGTGGCACACATCTATTATCCCAGCACTTGGGAAATGGAGGACCAGGAATTTATGGCCAGCCTGGGAAACACAGTGAGTTTGGGACTCCCTCAAAATGCCAAAATAAATTTTAAAAAATTCAGATTTAAGACTACCACAAAGTCATTGGGGCATGGTGGCGCACACCTTTAATCTCTGCACTCCTCAGGCAGAAGCAGGTGGATCTCTGTGAGTTCCAAAAGAGATCCTGTCTGAGAAAACAGCCCAAAAAAAGAGGGGGGGAATCTGGGGGTCTGGCATGGTTGTGGGTCAGCTCACAGCCACCTCTAACTCCAGGGGACCTGAGGCCCTCTTCATGCCTCCCTGGGCACCTGCATTCTGGTGGTCCACAGACCTGCCCACAGGCCGTGCACCACACACTTAAATGATCCTTATTATTTGTATGTATCTGTGTGCACATGTGCGCAGGAGCTCAGGGTCTAGAGGCATTGGATGCCCTGGAGCTGAGTGACAGGAACTGACCGGTCCTCTGCCAGAGCAAGTGCTCTTAACCACTGAGCCATCTCTCCAGCCCCCCAATTTCCCTGATGTATGAAATGCTTTAGCAAACACAACCAACTGGGTAGAAAGAGGCCATGAAATACGGACTATTTAAACACACATCTTTATAGTAAACGTAATTATCCAACTTTTAAATGGCCAACGGTGACAGAGATGGCTCTTACAAAACAGCGGACGGGACATCAGAAAGCTAGCTGTAGAGGTCAGCCAGATGGCTCAGTGAGAAGACACTCGCCCCCATGCCTGACTACCTGAATTCAGTCCTAAAACTCCACCTAGTGAGAGAACCGATGGCTGGCAGCTGACCTCTGACCTCCACATGCTGTGACAAGTGTACCTCCCCCCATACAAATGTGGGATTCTTTTGTTGTTTGAGACAGGGTTTCTCTGTGTAGCCCTGGCTGTCCTAGAACTCGATTTGTAGACCAGGCTGGCCTCGAACTCAGGGATCTGCCTGCCGCTGCCTCTCAAGTGCTGGGATTAAAGGCGTGCACAGCCAAGCCTCAGCCTGGCTGGATTTTGTGTTGAAATTGGCTGTGGCTCATATGCTGGCTCATCAGGTCTGTCATTCCAACAGTGGGGAGGTTAGGTCGTGGGACTGCCTCAAGTTGGAGGCCAGCCTGGGCTACATAGCAAGTTTCAGTCTGCCAGGCTCAAAACAAGAGACCCTGTCTCACAAAAAAAAAAAAATTTAAAAAGGGGGAGGGAGGTGGGCAGTGGTGGCACACACCTTTAATCCAAGTGCTTGGGAGGCAGAGCCAGGTGGATCTCTGTGAGTTCGAGACCAGCCTGGTCTACAGAGTGAGTTCTAGGACAGCCAGGGCTACACAGAGAAACCCTGTCTCGAAAAACCACAAAAAAAGGGGTTGAGGGCCTGTGACGAGGGGGTGGAGTTCTCGTCTGGCATGCCCTATGCCCCAAGTCCCATAGAAACCAAATGTGGCAGGCCTCAGGGTCAGTTCAGGATCACAGCGAGCTACAGAACAAGGCCGACTCAGAAAGTAAAAAGGGGGTTGGGTCCACAGCTCAGCAGGCAGAGTGCTCTCCCCCCACACAGGGAACAACTGGTTCCATCCCCAGCACCCAGGAGACTTTGTGGCCAGCAATAGCTGGGCTTGAGGAGAGGGTCTCACTCTGTACCCTAAGTTACCCTCGATATTTGTGGCAATCCTCCTGCCTCAGCCTCCTGATTCCAGGATGACCGGCTAGGAAGGAGGCTTATCCTTCCTAACTGTCCTGGCCGTGTGCAGCTGCTCTTCTTCCTCGCTGGGTCACAGGAGACTCAGCCCTGGGACAGCCTGGGTTCTGAAGGTCTACGTTTCAGAGGGGTGGATGGGGGGGTGGGCGCAGGAACACAACTCTGCAGCAGGTGATGGAGAGGGTAGTCGCGGTAGGACCAAGCAGTCGGACTGCAGACAGGGCTCTAGTGAGGGCGCATTGTGTGGTCAGTGCAAAGGTCCTGAGGCCCGAGTGGAGTGGGGCAGTGTCAGGGACGCTTCGATTTGGTGATGCTGCCGAGGGCCATGGACTAGGGAGGCTGGACTCCAGCTCAGCATTAGCAGATGGAAGCCTCTGGAGTCAGAACCAATGTGTCACTTCTGTGGCCCCCACGTTCCAGCCTCTAAACGTCCTGCCCACTCTTAAAGGGACCTTGCAGCCGCAGGAGGCAGTTCAGAGTGCTGACCTCCCTGCAGACAGACCCTTCCTCACCCTGGGGACCCTAAAGCTAGAAGAGACGTGACTCAGCTCTGCAGAGCACACACAACCCTACCTAGGGCTGTCCTGCAGTCCTGGGGAGACCTCAGCTCCCAGTGACACAGTATGTGCCCTGGCCTTGGCTCTGGGGTTCACTGTACCTGTCATGCCCGCACCTGGAGTGGGGATGGGGATTGCTGCAGAGCAAGGCGCAGGTCTGGTCAGGAGGACCTGAGGTCTTCCTCACAGCCCCGTACCCGGCTGGTCTTAGTGATCTCCCAGCCCCAGGAAGACGCACTGGAGCCATGAAGAAGCCAGGGCAATCCTAAAATCTTAAACCTTTAATTAGTTTCCCTCTTTCCTTCTCTTTGCTACCACAAGGAGAGGAGGGCCTCCATCACCTGCACATGGCTCGTGGCCGTGGGGTGCCGGGCAGGGTCCTGGGCGCCGGGTCACATGCAGCCCCGGCAGGAGGCCCCGTGTACTGCTGAGGTCCCTGCGGCTTGGCTAGGTGCGTTGGCTGGGCAGCTCCTGGGAGATGAAGCGGCGCAGGCGCTCCAGGTACTGACTGTACAGCTCAATGTCGTTGTGCCCGGCGCCCTCTACCCACAGCGGCTCCACGGCCTTCGGGCAGCGCTCATACAGTGCCAGCCCGTGTGAGAAGTCGATCACCTCGTCCTCCGTGCCATGGATGATGAGCACCGGTGACGTGATCTTCGACACCTTCTCGATGCTGAGGGAGAAGATGGTCAGGCCATCCCCACACCTGCCCCAGGCCCCTCCCCCAGGCTCCGGCCCCCAGGCTCACTTAGGGAAAGCATCGAAGCAGTAGGTCTTCTTGGTGTCAGGGAAGGCCACCCGCATGCCCGAGGTGAGAGGCGAGTGCAGGACCACCGCAGCGCACTCATAGCGCGACGCCAGGTCCACCGTGGGCACCGTGCCGATGCTCTGGCCATACAGGATGATGCTGTCCGGGCTGATGCCATACCTGACCGTCGACAGCAGCACGGGGGTCAGCAGGCCCTGCCCAGCTGCAGCCCCTGGCTTTTCCCTCAGTCCCTCTGACAGGGCCTGAGTGAGGCAGGCTGGGGACCTAAGGGTCCAGATCCGAAGTTCTGGTCCCCTCCCGACCCCAGACAGAAGGCAAGCCGTCTCTTCCCAGTGCTGCCTCCCCACAAGCTTGGGTCCTGGGAATTTAGGAAACTGTGTCCCCGGTTGGCTTGGCCCAGTTTAGGGTCCCCTGAGTCCCTCCTGCCCAATTAGAAGCTTGCACCACACAGGCAGTGTGGCTGCCCAGGTCCTGGGAGCCAGCCCATTCCCAGCTTCCCCTGCGGCCCTCCCACCCCAGCAGATCACTGTGGCCACTTAGCCCAGGTCAATTGGCCTAGTGCCGCCCTGCCAGAGTTCCCACCTGTCACAAACCTCCGCAGGACCCTGCCCTGATCCCAGGCAGGAGCTGACCGCCTGGGGCAGCCTGCACTGCTCCTGTGCGCTAAGACCCACCTGCTCTGCTCTGCCTGCTCAGCACTAGCCACAGCTCAGGCCTAAGCTCCTCCCATTATGGGGGCGGCCCCTTCAGAAGGGTCCCTCCCACCTCCCCCGAGGCTTAGCTATGGAGTTAGGAGAGGTCTCCCGAGGTCAGTGCCTTAGTGGGACAAATGGACAGAGTTGGGACCCGGCCCAGTGACAGCTGCACATCTCCAGGGTAACCACGGTCCCCCACCTCCCCAGGGATGTCAGCGTCCCAGCACCACATGGGACCCCAATGACAAGGTTGGGGGCCTCCAGAACTAGAGATGGCTGTCCTCTTCTATCCTCCTGCATGGGCCCTGCTCTATGAGGGAGCGAAAGAGCCCTCGTGAGGTGGGGTGAGGTTGGGATGACCGGGATGCAGGGTGTGACAGAGGAGCCTCGACACTAAAGGTCTGGGGTCCAGGCCTGCTGACTGCATCACCCGGGCACCCTCCGATCAGCTGGCCAGTCCCACGGCCACCTGCCCCAGAGCAAGTCACGCTAATGACAGAGTCTTAGGGTCCCCTAGCGCTTGGGCGGCCAGGTCCTTCAACGGCCATCTCCTAGACCCAGCTGTCCTCGGCTCACCCCCAGACCAAGTGAAGGAACTTCCCTCTTCCTGTGGACATCACCAGCTCTCTTGGGGGCCGCAGGTGCCTATCCCCTCTGGCCCCACAACTGACGATCCCCCCACACCCCTGCTCACCTGGTGCGAAGGGCCTGCCAGGCTGCATCAATGTCAGCGTAGAGGTTCTTCTCCGAGGGCCGGCCAGAGCTGATGCCATAGCCAGAGTAGTCATAGGAAAAGATGTTGCAGCCGATGCGCGTGCCCAGGCCGACATAGAAGCTGCACATCTGGCCCAGGTCCACTGCATTGCCATGCGAAAAGAGAACTGTGTACCTGGTGGTCGGGCGAGAGGGGCATGGACGCAGGCTGAGCATCCACGCTCATCTGCTCCTCTCTGCAGAGCACAGGGACAGCCCAGCTCCACCGCAGGCTCCCAGAGCGGGAGGCAGGATTGGTGGCGGATGGGCTCCAAGGCTAGTTAGTCCGCAGCCCCTGGGTGTGGTTGGCCAGCAGGCCTCGGGCTGCCATCTACGGGGGCATCAGGACCTACAGAGGGACCTGCAATGAATCCAATCTTGCCAGACACAAATCCAGCGCAGGAGGCCAACCGCCATCTCCGTGGCAGCTTGTACGTACGCTCCACGGTGCTGGGAACTGCACCGAGAAAGAGCCTGCTCCCACGGTGCCTCCCCAAGCGCATGCTCTATTGCTAGGGGGACGGAGGACTGGGCCCCATCCCTGGCCACCAGCAAACGCTTAGGGCCCATTCTGTTCCCAGTTGGCCAAAGGCCAACCTGGACAGGCCTGTAACAAAGCAAGGGCCCGGGCCAGGTCAAGGCCATGCACCCGGGCAGCCCTGCCCAAGCGGCTTCCTGAAGCGCCTGCCTGGCTCGCCCTTTGGACTCCAGACTCACCCGGAAGCTGTCACCCCTCTACCTCACCCTCTGGTGAAAGCAAGACCCTGAGAGCAGGGTCTCCTGTCCTTTACAGGAGGGGCCAGGCTGGAAGGCAAGTTAGTGCAGCGCCCACGCACCCCTGCAGCGAGCCCGGGCCCGGGGGCTCACCTGGCACCGGGGACGCAGCGCACATACATGCAGGCGATGCGGTTGGCGCGCGCGCTCTTGGTCAGGAAGACCTCAATGGTGTCCAGCTCGCGCTGGCCGTACTGGAAGTCAGCGCGCTCCGTCAGGTGGATCTTCCAGCGCCCAGGGGTGGCCGCTGAGGTCCGCAGGGGTCCCGAGGGGGCAGCACCGGCCCCTCCGGGCCCCGGCTCGGGTTCGGGTACCAGCGAGTAGGTGGGCTCGGGAGGCAGGAAGGCGAGCTTGGCGGCGATGCGGCCCGGGCAGGGCGGGCAGCAGAAGAGGCAGCAGAGCTCGCTCACCGACAGGCCGTTCATGGCGGGCACCGGGCCCGCGCCGGGCCAGGGGAGGGGCGGGGGTGCTCCGAGACGCGGGCAGCGGGCGGCCAGGCTCGCGGGCCGCACACCTCAGTCCCGTTAGGAGGCCGCGGCCCGGCCCCATCGCGGTCCAAGGCGAGCCCCCGGGAGCCTCGCAGCAACCACAGGTCTCCATGCCGTACAGTGAGACACCCTGCAGGGACACCGAGATGTGGGTTCCCTCCAGAAAGCTACGGTAGAACCAGGTGCCAGCCGGTGCCAGCCGGTGCCAGGCAGAGAGGAAGGCGTGTCCCCACATCCACGGTCTATCTTGTTCCTCTGGGCCTGCCCACAGCCCTCGCTCACCCTGCATCCTCTCCTGGGCCTCTGAGGCACAGCGCGGCTGCTGGGTATGCCCCAGCCTCTGCCACCCAGCACCCCAGGCCTATGCCCAGACCTTCTGCCTGCCCAGCAGTTTCTTACACCCTCCAGAACAGGTGACAGAGGCGGCCAGGTCTCAGCTGAGGAAACCCCAAGGCTCCCAAGCTCCCACGCAGGGGGAGGGGGGAGGGGGGAGGGGGGAGGGGGGAGGGGAAGCCTCGGGGCCTTGGAGCATAGAGACCGAGCCCAGGGGAGGAAACAGACACAAAGGCCAAGAACAGGGACAGGATGCATCTCAGAGGCAGGGCCCCATTGGCTGGGACAACTGTTTGTCCCTGCGCTTGGCCAGGCAGTCTCCCTGGGGTCAGGGCAGCTGGGGCCTCCTGAGGCTGCCACCTCAGGGTAGAATCAGCCAACCTCCTGAGTCTTGGTTCTTTGCACCTACAAATGTGCCTCAGAGGCCACAGACTGTACAGGAGGGAGTTGAGTGGGGGAAGGCCTGACTCCAGTGGAAACTCAGATGCTCCCATTTCCGCAGGACACCCTGCAATGTGTCCAACTGACACCAAAGCCACTCCACTGTGTGCAGAGCTGCCCAGTGGACAGACACAGAGACTTCCAGAAAAGCCTGCCACTGACCAGGCCGGACATCTCTCACTGCCTGGGAGGAAGCGGGAGACGTCACAGCTCAACTTTAACAGGATATCCACGTATACTTGGGTTTTAGGTCACAGCGTCTGAATCCACAGGACAGAGGGACAGGTAGGACAGAGGGACATGTAGCACGCAGGCAGCTGTGGACCCACAGACACATCTCTGCTCCCTGTGGACCTGAGGTGTGCGGCCCGGGGCTGGGTAAAGCGATGTCCAGTCCATGACAATTAGGGAGCACACTGAGAGGAAAGACGTGACCGCCAGAGCAGGGACAAAGAAAGTGTCAAGAAATCACCAACTCCCGCCAGGCTGTGATGGCGCACACCTTTAATCCCAATGCCAGGACGGCAGAGGCAGGCCGATCTCTGAGTTCTAAGCCAGCGTGGCCTACAGAATTCCAGGACAGCCAGAACTACAGAGAAACCCAGTCTTGAAAAACAAAAACAAAAACACAAACAAAACAAAAAAAGAAGTCCCCAGCTGGCAGGTGACAATTCTTAGATGCAGGTGAACCTGTCTCTAAGAGACACCAGGCCCTGTCTGTAACCAGGAGCACTTCTAGCTCTGAGTGATTAAGAGACCAGGGAGACACCAGAGCCACATCTGTAACCCAGAGCACTCCTAGTGTGGGGTGGGTGGGGATTAGGGACTCTGTCCAAGACCCCAAGTAGCCCAGAACATCCCTATAAGGGAATGACCCTGCCCCAAATATCCACAAGGTCAATGTTTAGAGACATCAGCTTTACAGTTCTGGCCTCACCCTGTAACACCCCTTGGGGATGGGGAGTTTGGAGGGACCTGCAGTCCAGGGAGAAAGAAACCCTGACCACGCGGGAGAAGAACAAGGCAAAACAAGGTCCTACTACCAAGGCCAGGAAAGTGGGTGCTACCACTGACTCTTCTTTCCAGTCTCTATCGTGGATGCCTAGGCCTGATGGTTCCACCTGTCAGCCCCTGAACCTTTCCCCTACCACACTCCAGTCTCCTTGCCTGGGTCACATCTCAGTCGCCACCATCCGTGGCCAGGCTGTTCCTCCCAGCTACTCTGTCACCTTCAGCAGCACACATCCATCAAGTGCCCTCCCCCTCCCTGTTCACAGACCACATCCCTAGGCACAGCTTCTCACGGTGCAACCTCTGGGTCTCATCTTGCAGTACACTTGCTTTTTTTTTTTTTCCTTTGGTTTTTTCAGTTTTTGGGTTTCTCTGTAGCTTTGGAGCCTATCTTGGACTAGCTCTGTAGACCAGGCTGGCCTCGAACTCACAGAGATCCACCTGCCTCTGCCTCCCGAGTGCTGGGATTACAGGCATGCGCCACCACCGCCCGGCCCGCAGTACACTTTCTAAACAAGTCAGACAAGCACCCTCTGAGTCCTCCACATGGTGAGGACCCCACATACTCATCCTTCTACAGTTACCCAGATTTCCACCCTGCAACAAGGAACTCCGTGGGGGCAGGGCCAGTAAGACCAACAAGCACCAACAACCATGTGCTGAGCAGCCAGAGGAAATGAGGAAGTTGTAGGAGAAAGAAATTAGCCTCCAACATCTGCCAGTGTTATAAGGGAGGGAGGGGACAGGCAGCATGTGGGACCTCACTCACAGATGGCTGCCACTGGGTAGAGCAAGCCAAGATATTTCACTCACTGCCACTCAAAAACCCAAGTACTGCGATCACAAACCTAAAACCAGGCCCCGGTGTTACAAGGAGCCAGGCTACTGGAAGGGCTCTAGGGCGACCTACATATGCCTGCCTGCACTGGCATGCCCCAGCCAGCCAGCCAGTCAGGGTGGGGAGGCACCCCCCCCCCAGAAGCAGCACAAGAGTGTGGACAGGTCGAGGGAATGGCTCAGCAGCGGGTAAAGGCACTTGCTACCAAGTCTGAAGACCCGAGCTGGATCGTGGGGACCCACAGAGTAGGAGAGGACTGACTCCACAAAGCTGTCCTCTGGAAAGAGCCAAGAGGCAAAACGGGAGAGGTAAACCCCGACGGCGAGCGAGGATTCGAAGAACTGCAAGGACTCCCAGGGGAAGCCGGGCGGGCTCGGGCTGCACCCTCGGGCTCTGTTGCAGGGTGAGGACTTCACCGTGGGGGTGATGGGGAACCATGGAGTCCCGGGCTACATAAGGCAAGCCCGATGTGGGACCCAGCTGGCAGGAAGACACCAGACCCGGAACAGAGGTGGACAGTGTCAGCAGGGAGGCGGAGGCGGTGTGGGACAGAGCCGCGTCCCGGGGAGGGTAAGCGACTGCTCCAGGAGATGGGCGACGGTCGGGGCCGGGTGGGAGCGCGGGTCGCGCTGCCACCCCCGGAGGGCGCAGAGATGTCTCGGACGCAGGGCCCGGCTCGCCCCGGCCCCGCTCGGCGAGCCGCCGCCGTCCGCGCGCCCCCGCCCGCACTCACCGCCGCCCGCGTCCGCCGGCCCCGGGGCCGCACTCCATGGCTCCCGGCCGCCCGCCCGTGCGTCCGTCTGTGTGTCCCTCGGGACCGCGGCCGGGCCTCCTGCGCCGCCACCACCGCCGCTCCGCCGCGGGCGGAAGCGAGCCTCGTCCTAACACCGCCCCGGAAGTGATACGAGGGGACTGCGCAAGCGAGGAGGGCCCTAGTGAGTGTGGGGGGGCGGGGCAAAGCGACAGCGAAGCGGATTGGGTGGGTTGGCGTGGGCGGTGCGTGTGCTGGAGGCGGGGCCACGGGGGCTGGAGGAGCCGGATGTGCTGGGTCGAAGCCTGAGATAAAAGGCGGGGCCTGAGGCGGTGGGCGGGGCTTCTCGGGGGCGGGGCCACAGGAGTGGAAGGTGGAGGATCTAGAGGTGGGCTTGGGCTGGACAGGGTTCCAGGTGAAGAGGTTCAGAGCACTCTGAGGGCGGGGCCTGAAGTGTGGGCGGGCCTGAATGGCCTAGGGGCAGGGCCTGGGGAGGGTGTGGCTCTGGGTCTGCCTAGGGGCGGGGCCTAAGCTGGAAGCCCAGCCGGCTGCAGTGGGCGGGCTCTGCAGCCCCTGTGGGTTTTTAAATCATTCCTTCCATTCTTTCCGCATACCTGGAGAGGCCATAGACCAATCGTTCTCTCTCAGGGTCCGGAGACAGCGCTGGAGGGTGGTTCAGCACTGAAGAACACTGGTGCTCTTACACAAGACCAGAGCTCGGTTCCCAGCACCCACAAGGTGGTTCAAAACCGTCTGTAATTCCAGTTCCGGGGGATCCCACGCCCACTTCCGTCTTCTGCAATTCTCCTTCCCAATTTGACTTGATTTATTTGTCTGTACACAGACGTTACTGTGCCATGGAGCTCCCGTGGAGGTCAGAAAACAGCTTGTGAGAATTGGATTCTGTTGCTCCACCTAGTGAGTCCCAGGGACTGAACTCAGGTATTCAGGCTTAGCGGCAAAAGCCTTTTATCCACTGAGCCATCTCACTGGCCCACCTTTCCTTTTTGTTTTTTGTTTGTTTGTTTTGAGACAGGGTTTCTTTGTGTAGCCCTGGCTGTCCTGGAACTCGGTCCTGTAGTCCAGGCTGGCCTCAGACACAGCCTGCCTCTGCCTCCCAGGTACTGGAATTAAGGCCGTGTGCCACCTCGCCCAGCATTCCTTTACCTTCTTAATTGTATGTAAGAGTATTTGGCTGCATGTATGTATGTGCACCACATGTATGCCTTGTGCTCAAGGAGAGGAGGCTGTTGAATTCCCTGGAACGGGAGTTATGGGCAGTTGGGATGGTTATGAGCCACTCTGTGGGATCTGAGAGCTGAACCTGGGTCCTCCACAAGAGCAGAAAATGCTCTTAACCACTGAGCCATCCCGCCAGCCCCTTCTTTTGTTGTCGTTTGTTTATTTGTTTTGTTTTTCGAGACAGGGTTTCTCTGTGTAGCTTTGCACCTTTCCCGGATCTCGCGCTGTAGACCAGGCTGGCCTCGAACTCACAGAGATCCACCTGCTTCTGCTTCCCAAGTGCTGGGATTAAAGGTGCGGCGCCGCTGCCTGGCCCTTTCTTTTGGTTTTTTGAGACAGCATCTTAATCTGCAGGTCAGGCCAGTTTAGAACTCATTATATAGCTCAGGCTGGGCCCTCAAACTCAGTAACCCTCATGCCCAAACCACCAGAATGCTAGGCTGACAGACCAGTTGAGTGAAGTTCTCTTTTAGGGAGGTGAGAGGACACCACCTCGGGAGGCCCAGAGTGGTATTGAACCCATGATCCCCTCTACTGAACTACCGGGATGAGGCGTGTACCACCACACTGTTTACTATGTGCTGTGGTTTATGTCCTCATTCCTTCCCCCACCCGCACCCCCAATCTCTTGTGACAAAAATGTCCTAAAGCCCAAACTGGCTTGCTCCTAGCACCTGACAGGGAGAAGGCTGCACTGTGCTGATCCACCTGCCTCAGTCTCCCCAACGCTGGGGTAACAGAACTGTGTCACAAACCAGGTTTCTGAGAGCTGTACCCCAGGCTGTTACAAGTTCAGGACTCTAGCAATTGAACTACATCTCCAGTCAGTTTTGTTCATTCGTGTGTGTATTTCTTTGAGACAGGGTCTCACGATGTAGACCAGGCTGCTTGCCTCTGCCTCCCCAGTGCTGGGGCCCGGCTCTTGCTTGTCTCCCTTGTATTCAGCCTAGAAATGGCTTTCTGTTGAGTACGAGGATCCCAGGCACTCAGCTCCACACTCAGCTTTATATTTAACACTCTATGAAAACAGGTAGTGCATGGGCTGGCAAGACGGCTCAGTGGTAAAGGCACTTGCTGATAAGCCTGAGGACCTGAGTTCAAGCCCTGAGAGCCACACAGAAGAAGGAAAGAAGGACTCTGCAGATTGTGCTCCAGCTGCCACACCGTGGTACACATGCATATGCATACAAAAGAAATTTAAAAAATGAGGCCAGGCAGTGGTGGCGCACGCCTTTAATCCCAGCACTTGGGAGGCAGAGGCAGGTGGATCTCTGTGACTGAGGCCAGCCTGGTCTACAGAGTGAGTTCCAGGACAGCCAGGGCTACACAGAGAAACCCTGTCTAAAAGAAATGCAAATCAGAGAAATGCGAATAAAAAAGACTCTGAGATACCACCTTACACCTGTCAGAATAGCTATGATCAAAACACTAATGACAGTCTATGTTGGAGAGGATGTAGAGCAAAGGGAACAGTCCTCCACTGTTGGTGGGAATGCAAACTTGTACAACCACTGTGGAAATCAGTATGGTGGTTTCTCAGAAAATTGGGAATCGATCTACCTCAAGACCCAGCCATTACCACTCTTGGGCATACACCCAAGGAATGCTCAATCATACCACAAAGATACATGCTCAACTATGTTCATAGCAGCACTATTCGTAATAGCCAGAACCTGGAAACAACCTAGATGCCTGTCAACTGAAGAATGGATTAAGAAAATGTGGTACATAGACACAATGGAGTACTACTCAGCAGGAAAAAATGACAGCATGAGGTTTGCAGACAAATGGATGGAACTAGAAAATATCATCCCGAGTGAGGCAACCCAGACCCAGAAGGACAAACATGGTGTGTACTCACTCATAAGTGGATTCTAGGTATAAAGCAAAGAAAAATCAGACTGCAACCCACAGAACCAGGGAGGCTACATAGCAGGGGGGACCCTAGGATGACTGTGGCTTATAATAAGTTTTGGTTTGACTCAATGACTGGGCAAGCTTCAGTGAAACATTTCACTATTAGGATAAGAATTTGTACCGTATCAAGCTGATAAATAAATAAATAAATAAATAAATAAATAAATAAGGGGGCGCGAAGTGCTTACCATTAAAGCACTAGGTCCCGAGTTCAAGTCTAGAAAAGCCTTGTGAGACGGCACCTCCCTGGATTGCAGTCCCAGGAGGAGGGAGGCAGAGGCAGGCCAGCCAGGGCCGGTGCTTTGCTGGCCAGCTGGACTAGCAGGACTGCTGAGCTCCAGGCCAAAGAGAAGCTTGTCTCAAACAAAGTAGAAGACTTTCCCCAAGGTGTCACCGAGGCATGTGCAGATTTTTAATCCCATCACTCGGGAGGCAGAGGCAGGCAGAGCTCTGTGTTAGAGGCCAGCCTGGTTACAGAGTAAATCCCAGGACAGCCTGGGCTACACAGAGAAACCCTGTCTCCCCATTCCTGCACCCACACACATTAACATGCATGCATGGAAAGGATGAATGGGACCAGAGAGGTGGCTGAGTACAGTGCCTGCTGCTAACCATGATCCGAGTTCAAACCCCAGAACCCACAGAAAGGTGGGTGGAGGGAAGCAACTCCACAGATTTGTCTTCTGCCCTCCACATGTGAATCAGGACACAGACACACACACCCACAAATAAAAGTAATTCTTCCTTTCTGGGGACAGAGCCACACTCTGTAGACCAAGCTGGCCTTGAATTCACAGGTATTCTGCTTCTGCCTCCAGAGCACTGGGATTAAAGGTGTGTGCCACCACACTCAGCCAAATGTAAATAGTAAATAGTAAAGTGTTACTATTAGTGTGGGATGCACATGGGGACGTTTGTGTATGCTGGAGGGTCCATACAGCTGTCCAAAGACAACTTGGGGTGCTCAAGGCCAGTCAGAGGCACATCAATGAGGTCCTGTCTCAAAGATAAGGAAAAAAAGGGAAAGGGAACTAGAGATGACTCAGCCCTTAGCAGCACAGGCTGCTGTCCCAGAGGACCTGGGTTCAATTACAGCGCCCACATGGCAGTTCACACCTGCCTGGAACTGTAGCTTCAGGGGATCCAACACCTCTTTCTGACTTCTGAGGTCACCACGCACATACATGATGCATAGACATATATGCAGACAAAACACTAGACACATAAAGTTAGATAAATAAATTACAAAGAATTTTTTAAATGGCTGTGACAGTACAGTGGCGCACGTTACCCAGCACTCTGAGAGGCAGAGGCAAGCCGATCTCTGAGTTCGAGGCCAGCCTGAGCTACAGAGGGAGTTCCAGGACAGCCAGGGCTACCCAGAGAAACCCTGTCTTCAGAAAGAGCCGGGCGGTGGTGGCGCACGCCTTTAATCCCAGCACTCGGGAGGCAGAGCCAGGCGGATCTCTGTGAGTTCGAGGCCAGCCTGGGCTACCAAGTGAGTTCCAGGAGAGACGCAAAGCTACACAGAGAAACCCTGTCTTCAGAAAGAAAAAAGAAATCTGGAACTGGTGATTTCTTTAAGCACCATGTAAGGAATGGATCTGTCCTTCACACCCAGGACTTCCCCCAGGCCATTCCAACTCAGGGCTGGGAGGAGCCAGAAAGCCAAGCTCTGCCTGGAATAAATCCGCAGGGAGTGAAGGTAGCCCTGGGGCCGGGGGTGGGAGAACGGCTGGCCGGGATCATAACTACATCAGTGGGTAAGACTCAGTTCCCACGGAAGCATGTGTGCAGACCACCCTCTTCACAATGCTGCCCACGTTCCCCAGGACATTTTGTAAAAGGAAAACCCTCTGTTGTAGCCAGACATTGCAGGACACAGCTGCAATACCAGCCCTGGGAAGGAGGCAGAGGCAAGAGAGGACCACCAGGAGTTCAAGGCCAGCCAGTAAGTACTACACAGAAATATATCAAGAATCAAAACATGGGGCTGGAGAGATGGCTCAGCAGTTAAGAGCACTGGCTGTTCTTCCAGAGGACCTGAGTCCAGTTCCCAGCACCCACCCACACGGCCACTCACAATGGTCTCGTGCCAGGGGATCTGAGACCTTCACACTAATGCACATAAAATAAATTGAAATAAATTATTACAAAAAATTAAAGCACAAGGGCCAGTGAGATTGTGCAGCAGATAAAGGTGCAGGCTGCCAAGCCTGAGTGTCTGAGTTCTATCCCCAGGACTCACAGAGTGGGAAGACACAGATCCTGTAGGCTGTCCTCTGACCTCAGCACCCACAGACCACGCCCCAATATAAAGTAAATAAAAGTCCGTTATCTAGCTGGGTGGGGGTGGTGCAGATTTTTTTTTTTTTTTGAGACAGGGTTTCTCTGTAGCTTTGGAGTCTGTCCTGGAACTCACTCTATAGACAAGGCTGGCTTTGAACTCAGAGAGATCCTCCTGCCTCTGCCTCCCAAGTGCTGGGATTAAAGGCGTGTGCAGATTTTTAATTCCATCACTCAGGAGGCAGAGGCAGGCAGATCTCTGAGTTAGAGGCCAGCTTGGATTACAGAGTAAGTCCCAGGACAGCCTGGGCTACACAGAGAAACCCTGTCTCAAAAAAAAAAAACAAACAAACAAACAAAAAACCAACCAACAAACAAAAGACATAAAGAATGGAAGGAAGAAAAAAAAGGTCAGTTTGGAAGGAAGCTGTGGATCACAACTCAAACATTCACTCCAGTACTAGAAATCATGAAACAGGAGCATCACCCAGAGTTCTTTGCTAATTTAACCCAAATGAGACAATTTCGCAAAAAAAAAAAAAAAAAAAAACACAAAGAAAGAAAACAGAAAAGAAATCAAGGCTGGAAAGACAGCTCAGCAGTTAAGGGCACGGGCTGCTTCTCAGAGGACCTGGGTTCAGTTCCCAATATCCGCAGCTCACAAGCACCTGATGCTGCTCTGGGGATCCAACGCCCTCTTCTGGTCTGGGGGGGCACAGCACACACATGGTGCACACATATGCATACACACACACACACACACTCATACAAATTAAATCTTATTTTAAAAAGAAAGAGGCCAGGCGGCGGTGATGCACGCCTTTAATCCCAGCACTTGGGAGGCAAAACCAGGAGGATCTCTGTGAGTTCAAGGCCAGCCTGGTCTACAGAGTGAGCTGAGGACAGGCAGCAAAACTACACAGAGAAGCCCTGTCTTGAAAACCACACACACAAACAACAAATAAATACATTAAATAAAATAAAAATAAAAAAGAAAGGGAAAACCCAGAATTAATTAATATTCACCAAACTGCTGTGGTGGAAGAGGGCCAAGCAAGCTTTGTGAGCTGAGACTGTTGTGGACACCCCGAGCCGCCTGCTCAGATGGCCCCATGTTTGTAAGGCTTAATGGAAAGCAGTCAAATTGGAGTGACCTTTTTCCCGAAGTTTAAGCAATGACACCTCATAGTATCTTTTGTTCTTTTCTTTTTTTGAGACAGGGTCTCTTGCAGTCCCGGCTGGCATCAAACTAGCCAGCTATGTAGTTAAGGATGACCTAGACTTCCTACTTCCTGCTTCCTTCCTCTGCCTCCCAAGTGCTGGGGTAACCGGCGTGGTGCTGGCGATGGAACCCGCGGCTTTCAGCATGTCAAACGAGCCCCCTACTCACTGAGCTCAGCCTTGACCCCGTTTTGTTTTTTTGTTTTTTGTTTTTTGTTTTTGTTTTTTTTTTTTAATTATTTATATTTATTACATATACAGTATTCTCGTTGTAGAACCAGAAGAGGGCACCAGATCTCATTACAGATGGTTGTGAGCCGAGATGTGGTTGCTGGGAATTGAACTCAGGTCCTCTGGAAGAGCAGCCAGTGCTCTTAACCCCTGAGCCATCTCTCCAGCCCCTTGTTTGGTTTTGAGACAGAGTCTCACTACTTAACCCAAGCTGGTCTTCATTTAGAGATCTTCTGTCTCAGTCTCCTCCGCGCTGGGACCACAGGCATAATGCCACCATCCCAGGCTATTTTCCCGATTTACAAAGCGGGTTCGGAATCTCGCGTGTCACAAGTGCGCAGGCGGAGACTGTGCCCTGAACACAGGTGCGCTTCAGGAGTTAATGTCCAGATGTGTCCCGATCATGGCTGATTTCAAGGGGCTGGGGCAGGGGGAATGGTTCCTGCAGACTGCAGAGGCAAGGCAGGAAGCAGGGGATTCTTAAAATAGCACCACCAAGCTGAGTAGAGGTGACATGAAGTTGGCTGATGGACCAGAGAGACAGTGCTGGAGAGGGCAGAGGGACCCCCAGACTCCTTTGCTAGAAGATTAGTCCCACCCTCACACACAGGCCATGAAGACTATGCCCTCCACGAATTTTGGTGATCAAACCAAAGGTCTCTTACAAGGTAGACAAGCAATCACAGAGCCACGCCCCCAGCCCCTCACTGGGGATTCTAGGCGGGGCTCCAGCCTGACCACGCCCCTAGCACCTCACTGGGGATTCTAGGTGGGGCTCCACCCTGACCACGCCCCCAGCCCCTCACTGGGGGATTCTGGGCGGGGCTCCACCCTGACCACGCCCCCAGCCCCTCACTGGGGGATTCTAGGTGGGGGCTCCACCCTGACCACGCCCCCAGCCCCTCACTGGGGGATTCTGGGCGGGGCTCCACAGTGACCACGCCCCCAGCCCCTCAGTGGAGGATTCTAAGCAGGGCTCCACTCCTCTTAGGACTCCCCCCCCATGCCCTCCCTTATTTTTGAGGCAGAGTCTCTCTATGTAGTCTTGGCTGCCCTGCAACTCACTTTGTAGACCAGACTGGCCTGGAACTCAGAGATCTACTTCCCTCTGTCTCCCAAGTGCTTGGATTAAAGGTGTGCACCATCACTGGCAACTTGTTTATTTTAATTTCATGCATTTAAGTGTGTGCCTGCATATCTATCTGTCTGTGTACCACATGGGAGTCTAGTGCCCATGGAGGCCAGGAGAGAGCATTGTATTTATTGGAGCTGGAATTACAGATGATTGTGAGCCACTGTGTGGGTGCAGGTAATCAAACTGGAGTCCTCTGGGATAGCAGTCAGGGTTCCTCACTGCCAAGCCACTCTCCAGCCTTGGCATTGCATTTTCTTGTTTCTTTCTTTCTTTCTTTTTGGTGTTTCGAGACAGGGTTTCTCTGTGTAGCTTTGCGCCTTTCCTGGAACTCACGCTGTAGCCCAGGCTGGCCTCGAACTCACAGATATCTGCCTCAGGCATAGCATTTTTATGGCGTTGGGTTCAGCCAAAAAATAGTAAAATAAGTAACATGGGTTTCCTGGTGACTCTGTTCTGGTGTAATGACTCAAAACTCTTGGTTTTCCTCCAGAGTCCCTTGGCTCACATGGCCTCCTGGAAGCAAGTCAGAGCACCTAAGGTTTCTGGCTTTGTGACAGAGGTCACATCCACACTAATCTCCCGCTTAACTGTCTTGCAAGTGCTATAAACTAACCCTGTGGGTCACAAGACACGCCCTCTTCCAGAAAGGTCCTGGAGGGCAGGCCAAGGAAAACGCACACAAGTTGACCCTGCAGATGTGGCTGATCCAGGCTCTCGGGCGGGAGGTCCCACCTCCCCGGCCGGTCACTGCTCAGCCAGGCAGTCTGCGGTTTAGTCATGGCCGCTCCATGTGGTCCCCATGAAACGTCCCGATCTCTGAACTGCAGAGAATGGCCCTGGGAGGGTCTCAGGGACCCTGGTCCCATAGACAACCAATTAAAAACCGTTTAAAAACCGTTTCTCCAGTCCTACTGTTCGTTAATTTTATTTCACTTTTTAATTTTTTTTTTAAGACTTGGTCTCATTATGTAGCCTAGGTTGTCCTGGAATCCGCCTGCCTCTGCCTCCAAGTGCTGGGATTAAAGGCATGTCACACAGTTCAGCCTAGGGTGGAACTTGTGGTTCTCCTGGCTCAGCTTGTTCATGCTGATGTGCAGACACGAAACCCCACGCTTGGCTTCACCTTCCCTTTTTTTTTTTTTTTTTTTTTTTTTGGCTCTGGTGAGGGGACCCTCGTGGCCCTCAGACACTGCTTCTCGTTGCTCTGGAGTCACAGCTAGCCAGGGCAAGATGGCAGGTGCCAGACCCGAGGAGGACGGCAGCCCCACAGCAGCTTCGCACACACACCACCTGCCACCCAGTTCTCTGCTACTCAGTCCTCAAGTCATGAGCTCGGCGGGGTCGCCACCTCCCCGGCCCACCGTGCCAACCTATGGGCAATGATTAGGCACCCACATCCTTCACGAGGGCTCAGAACGATCATCAGAGCACCCCCAGGGAGGGGGCTGGGGCTCAACGTGGCAGGAACCTGCCTGCCACACAAAACCCTGAGTTCCCTACCGAGCACCAAACCAACCAGAAAGAGGGGAGACAGACGGACAGAGAGGGGGGAGCAAGCTCCTGCAGGTGACCTGCAGGGCTGCCTGTCTGCGTTACGAAGATCACATCCCACATCCAGAAGAAGGCATCAGATCCCATTACAGATGAGCCACCAAGTGGGTGCTGGGAATTGAACTCTGGACCTCTGAAGGCGCAGCTCGTGCTCTAAAACGCTGAGCTATCTCTCCAGCCCCGTTGGATTCACTCTTTAACTTTTTGTTTCATGCACTGCCAGAGATTGAACCCAGGGCCTCACAGCTGGCAGGCAAGTGATCTCCATTCATGTGCATCAGAACCTTTGTCGTCTTCTGAGACAGGGTCTCCGCCTGCCTCTGCTTCCTGAGTGCTGGGATTAAGGCCCACCCCCCACCTTGAACTTTGTCTCAAACCCCAGAGGGCGGGGATGACGCGCGCGTGTGGATGCAGCGCTGTGGATGGAAGGCAAGGTACCCTGGACGCTAGGCAATCACAAACTGCTCCAGCCTGAGCCCCAACGTGTACTTCAGAGTCCACACACTTGCTTCATCCACTGTACGGATGAGGAAAATGAGGGCCCGAGTGGACCCACAACCTCAGACCACGACCACCTTCCAAAGCAGTGTGAACGACGGGGGCAACGTGGGAACTTTACAGCCGTCTGCGGGCAGATGCTCTTTGCGTGACTACAGATGGCCCCCACTTCCCCCCCAAGTCTCCTCGCTGTGGATTTCTCAAAATGTCAAGCAGGGTCCGGGTTTCGGCCACCCACCCGCGGGTCTTGAGCCGGGAACACAGAGCTTTCCCCACCGCAGGACCCAAGAAAAAAAAGGCCCCAGATACACGAAGGCGAACCGGCACGCGCGCGGCCTTATGGGAATTGTAGTCAAGTCTCGGTCTCCGCCTCGAGCAGGCCCCGCCCACGGAACTACGTTCCCGTCGTGCCCCGCGGCGGGAGGCGGGGCGGCCCCGTTGCTAGGACTTGGAGAAGCGTGGCGCTCTCGCGGGCGTCCCTCAGGTGAGCAGCCGCCGTAGGGGCTCGGCTTCCGCCGTTCCGGACCCGCCACCGGCAGCGGGGATGGCGACGTTGCCCGGGCGGTGGGCGGGGGAAGAAGGCCTTGCCGGGGCCGACTACCTAGGCTCGGGGAGTGTCGCGCGCGTCCCGGGGGGCGGTGGGCGTGCTCGTGCGCGAGCAGTCCAGGCTAGTACGCGTGCGCACAGAGGGCTTTGTCCCTACCGCGCCCTCACGCCGTCCGTTTGCTGCGCACGCGTGTACCCTACTTCTCATTCCGGAAACTCCGTGATTTCTAGTTGCTTCCGGTTATCTGTTCCGGGTCATCGCAGTTAGTCCCCTGCCTCAGGGTTGTGGATTCACCATCGTGACAGCAGGTGTGCGGTTTCCCTTTAAGCTGTGGCGCCCTATGGGAATTCTTGGGGTATTTTGGTGGAACCCGGGATCGCATCCTGGACTTGGGTCGTGCCAGGAGGGCACTGTACTGCTGCGTCCCTCCAGTCAGGGGCGGGTTCCAGGCCCCTCACTGTAGGACGGGAACGCTCTGCACTGCTGCGCTCTGCCTCCAGCCCTTTTTATTTTAATTTTGCAAGGTTTTGCTTTATGGCTCATACTGACCCGGAACTCAACGTCTTGCTTATTGAGTGCCTGGTGTTTGGGGCGTGTGCTATCCCTGTCTGTTGGACCCTGGGCCCAGGGCCCATCGAAGCTGGCCTGATGTCCGTGGTGAGCTCTAGGCTAGCCTGGGCTACACAGGGAAACCTTGTCTCAAAACAAAACAAGAAAGCAAACGTGCAGAACGGCTCTCTAAAGCAGTGAACTTGAAGGGTGGCCGCAGCCTTGGCTACCATCCTGTGGCTTGTAAACTCCTCCCCAGGGGTCCTGTCCCCAAGGCAGCCTTCCTCCTGTATCCCTTGTTTTGTAGGCTTGAGGGGACAAACAGGGCTGTGTCTCCTGCCCTGGAGACAGTGGTGCTTTGTGGCCCCGGCAGTTGGTGGGGGCTGTAGGCGTGGTATGTGCCCTGGGGAGGCCAGATGTCACCGTGGGCCGTCATGGGCTCTGCCTGCCATGGGGCTTGTGCAGGGGCAGCCATGGTAACACCAGGCTCCCAGGCATGCCTGGCACCATTCTCCCTTCCTAGTCTTAGGGCTCTGAGGGGCACCTGTGGTTCTCAGGAGCCCACAGAGCCATGCAGTGTTAACCTGGGCAGGCCGGGTGAGCACATTAGTCATTGCATAGAGCATTCCCAGGGGCGGGTGGACGCCAGCGGGGGAGGCAGGGTGTGGGGTGTGATGCTGGGTAATGTCAACAAGCCCACTACAGACAGCCCTGCTGCCACACACACACACACACACACACACACACACACACCCGTGGTTGGCTTGGTGCTCGGTAGGGAACTCAGGGTTTTGTGTGGCAGGCAGGTTCCTGCCACGTTGAGCCCCAGCCCCCTCCCTGGGGGTGCTCTGATGATCGTTCTGAGCCCTCGTGAAGGATGTGGGTGCCTAATCATTGCCCATAGGTTGGCACGGTGGGCCGGGGAGGTGGCGACCCCGCCGAGCTCATGACTTGAGGACTGAGTAGCAGAGAACTGGGTGGCAGGTGGTGTGTGTGCGAATCCTGCTGTGGGGCTGCCGTCCTCCTCGGGTCTGGCGCCCGCCATCTTGCCCTGGCTAGCTGTGACTCCAGAGCAACGAGAAGCAGTGTCTGAGGGCCACGAGGGTCCCCTCCCTGCAGCCTCGCCTCCCGCAGCCTCTCCGAGCCTGGCTCTGCTCCTGTGTATCGCAGGTGGCAGTGGTGTTGGCTGTCGGCTCAGGCTTCATTGCGGTGCTGGCACAGCAAAGCTCAGGTGCCATGGATTGGCAGGTTCCCAGGCTAGCCCACTGCAGCAGGAGGTGGGGCACCTTAGGCAGGCCGTACCCCGGAGCACAAGTCCAGAGTGGAATGGGTCATGGCCACATGCCTGCCTTGTTTGGCAGGGTCTGTATTCTTGGGGTGCATCTTAGGTCTGCTGCTTTTTTCTGGGGATAGAGAAGATTGAGGTGAGGTCTTGCCCTGTAGCTCTGGCTGGCCTCCAGCTCACAGCCATCCTCCTGCCTCTGCGCCACAAGTGCTGGGATGACAGGTGTGTGCTACTGGGTGTATGTCTGGCTCTGGTCTTTGACCCCTCAGTTGACCAAGGTGGGCATGTCCCCTAGCAGCCATGGGGTCAGCTGTATTGAGTGTGAGGTTTATGCTTTTCTAGGGGTGGTCCTGCACCCCACCCCCACCCCGTCACTGTGTAGAAAAGGGGACATTTAGCAGCTTGGAATGATGTTGGAATGATATTGCCCATCAGCCCTGGGGCCATAGCCAGGAGCTGCGTGTGCTGTGGCTGCATCCTCTGCCGGTCTCACCTAGGCGAAGTCGAGGGTCCCGTGGGGCTGTTCTCACATGGACTGGACAAGGCAGGTCCACCCCGCACACTGCGGGCAGGATTCTGTCTCTCCTGACTGTAGGCCCGAGGTCTTGAAGCCAGCCAGAGCTGTCAGCAGCCCATGCCAGACCTGTGACCTCTGGAGGCAGATAGAGTAGCAGTTGTGGGTGGCCACAGGTTTGTTTAGGGGCCGAGGACTGGGTATGTCTTTCATGGTTTTTCTTTTTGTTTGTTTTTTGTCAGAAACCAAGTTTTGTGTAGCCCAGGTTGGCCTGATCCCCGGGCCTACACCTGGGATGGCAGGTGTTGCCCCTGGGCCTGGTTTACACGGGGCAGGGGCTGGAAGCCGGGCTCTGTGCATGCTGTGGGGTGGGTTCTCGATTTGATGGTCATGGATGCCTGTCTGCACACTGCCCTCCACACGGCGTCGGTCGGTGGGGCATGCGGACTCGTTAGGGCCCTCAGGAGCCCTCAGGAGCCCGGCAGGGTTAGTCCTTGTGCAGCCCGGGGTCAGCGGACTCTGCCTGGCGCTCTGGATTCGTCGTTCCGGGGTCTCGCAGGACCCACACATCCCAGGACAGACCCCCGACCCACTGAAGCTGACGGATGACACTCCAGTCCCATCTCTGTCTTCCACAGTCGACCCCCACTGAGGATGGAGCCCTCCTGGGGCCTCGCAGAGCAGCCTGGGCCTGGGAAGGCTGGAAGTGAGGAGCGAGAGCCGGCGCAGTGGCAGGCCCTCCCTGTCCTGTCGGAGCAGCAGTCGGGGGCCGTGGAGCTGGTGCTGGCCTACGCCGCGCCTGTCCTGGACAAGCGCCAGACGTCCCGCCTGCTGCGGGAGGTGTCCGCCGTCTACCCGCTTCCTGCCCAGCCCCACCTCAAGCGGGTACGCCCCAGCCGCAGCGCCGCCGGCGGCGCCCACGCGTCAGATCTGCTGCTGTGCCTGGCGGGGCCCTCAGCAGGCCCGCGCTCGCTGGCCGAGCTCCTCCCCAGGCCGGCCGTGGACCCGCGTGGCCTGGGCACACCGTTCCTGGTGCCCGTGCCCGCCCGGCCGCCGCTCACCCGGAGCCAGTTTGAGGAGGCGCGGGCCCACTGGCCCACGTCCTTCCACGAGGACAAGCAGGTGACCAGCGCGCTGGCCGGGCAGCTCTTCTCTGCGCAGGCGCGAGCGGCCATGCAGAGCCACATGGAAGAGGCCGTGTGTGCCGCCCAGAGGGCAGCTGCCCAGGGCCTGCGGGCAGTGGGCGCTGTGGTGGTGGACCCAGCCTCGGACCGCGTGCTGGCCACAGGCCATGACTGCAGCGGCCTGGCCAGCCCCCTGCTGCACGCTGTCATGGTGTGCATCGACCTGGTGGCCCAGGGGCAGGGCCGTGGCTCCTGTGACCTCAGACGCCACCCGGCTTGCTCCTTCGCCCCGGCTACCGCCGCCCAGGGTGCACGTGCTGGCAGCGTGCGCAAGCTGGATGAGGATGAGGATGGTCTGCCCTACGTGTGCACCGGCTACGACCTGTATGTTACCCGCGAGCCCTGCGTCATGTGCGCCATGGCCCTCGTCCACGCCCGCATCCAGCGCGTCTTCTATGGGGCGCCCTCGCCCGATGGCGCCCTGGGCACGCGCTTCCGTGTCCACGCGCGGCCAGACCTCAACCACCGCTTCCAGGTGTTCCGCGGCATCCTCGAGGACCAGTGCTGCCAGCTGGACCCCGACCCGTAGGCCTGGTGACCTTCCACTTCCAGACTGTTCTCTGCTCCTGGCCAGCCCGCATCCCCCGCAGCTCCATGGCCTTGGACCCTGGGGGCCCCCCACTCTCCGTGTCTAAGGACACTGACCACCTGGGTCAGCATGTGGGGCGCCCTCAGCCCCGAGACAGCGGCCTCCTCTGCCGGCTGCGGCAGCCGTGGGACTCAGCTCTGCGTACAAGCCCAGTGGCTGTCCTACAGTCCCCGCGGTCCTCCAGGCTCGGGGCAGCCATCGTGTGTGTGAAAATAAAGCGCCTCAAACCAAGTTCCCGTTTGCACCGAGGTGCCAGGCTGGGGTGGGCGTCTGCGTCAGTCTGTGGGGTGTGAAGGGAAGGCAGTCCTGATGAGCGCAGCCGGCTCTGGGTGCTTCTGGGGGTAGGAACATCCCAGGAGGCACCCTTGCCTGTCTGCGGAGTCTGGAAGGTTCCGAGTATGTCTGGACACCTGTTGGCCTGGGGTCGATTCACCCACAGGCTGTTCGTGGGAAGGCTGGGGCTTCAGAAGGATCAGAGTGCGGTGGGGTGATAGGCCTCGGATGTAGTGGGGTACCGGTTCCACGGCAGTGTGCCCTTAGGAGACCTGGCCCCGCCGTCCCAGTCTGAGGGGACGTGGGGCTGCTGTGCGCCTGCTGGCCGCAGTGGGGGACAGTCCGAGGAGTGGCCTGCATCTTCTCATAGGCCTTCCATCCTTCTCCTCTTGGGAAGACATGTTCTGTGGGCTGGCTCCTCGGGTGACCAGGAGGCAGGGTGGGGCAGGGAGAGGCCGTGAGGCAGGGCCGTGAGGTGGCCCATCTTGAGACTCTGTGGGACTGTGTCCAGCCAGTGGCACCTGGTTGATTGAGCGGGGCCTGGACTCAGAGACCAGGGTGTACCTGCGAGTTTATCACCTGAAGCCCCATGGGGGCCTTACCCGGCCATGCCCTGAGGGCAGCACTTAGGGGCAGAGCTACTCTGAAAAGTGACTCTAGGTGCCTCTGGGGCTGTGCCAGGGTCGCTACGAGCTCCCATGGGTGAGTGCCACACCCATAGCTGCTGTGACCATGTGGCTGTCACATGGCAGTGAGCTCTGCTCTGGGTGATTGGGTGGAATGGAAGCCCTGAGAGGTGTGTCAGCAGTAGTGGGGGTCATCTGTGGGGCCACAGTCAGGGGTCAGCGTTGGGAGGACACCAAGAACTGGGGACATCTTGGCTCCAAGGCTGTGGGTAGAATCAGCTGGTGACTTGACCCATCCCCTTCCAGACTGCTCTCTGGGGAAGTGACGTCAGGCGGCCCCACATCTGGGCCAACACCCACTGAGCCAGCAGCCAAGCTGGCTGGGCAGCAGAGCCTGCAGCGGTGGGCCGGCCTAGGGTCTCCTAGGCCGGCGGCTGGCGAGGCCCTCATACTGGTCTCCTTTTAGGTGGGCCCTTCTGCCTGGGTGCCAGGTCAGCCGGTACAGAAATGGCAGGTGAGTCTGCCCTGTTCCCCAGGCAGCGTCCCCAACTCCCCCCGAAGCCCTGGACTCCTAAGCCGTGGCTGCAGAGTGGGCTCCCCGGCTTCTGCCCTTGTAACGCCTTGGGTGCCACCAAAGAGCCACCAGTGTCCTCCCGTTTGCAGATGAAGGGAGGTTCAAAGTAGACAGCGTGGCAGGGTGTGCAGGGGACCCGGGGTATGGAGGGGCCTCTGGCCGCGCTCCTCTTCTCTGCCCCCTTGGCCTGACAACCCCAGGACACTGGGAATGCTGACCCCAGGGCCCGTGCCCTGACTGGTGGCCTCCTTTAACACCCTGGGGTGTGACTCTGGCTGCAGCCCACGAGGGTAGGGCTGATCCTGCGCAGGTCTGTGTCCTGTCGAGCTTTGGTGGCTCAGGAAGGGGCTAAGGTGGAGGGAGGGTGCTCCTGCAGGCTTCTGGCCGCCACAGGCTGCCCGGGGGTCTCCCTCCTGCAGGAAAGGAGAACAACTTCCCGCCCCTGCCCCGCTTTGTGCCGCTGAAGCCCTGCTTCTACCAGGACTTCTCCGACGAGATCCCCGTGGAGCACCAGGTGCTGGTGAAGAGGATCTACCGGCTGTGGATGTGTGAGCCTTGCGGAGCGGGTGGGGGTCCCCACTGAGGGCAGGCACAGTGTTGTCGGGATGTGAGACCCTGCTCCCTGCATGAGGCTCACCCTTAATGGGCTGGTGGGGAGAGCCCCTGGCCACAGAGGTCCTTGGTGACCTCCCCACTCTTCTCCTACCTGTCCCTCCAGTTTACTGTGCCACTCTGGGTGTGAACCTGGTGGCCTGCCTGGCCTGGTGGATTGCGGGTGGAGCGGGGGCCAACTTCGGCCTGGCCATGCTCTGGCTGCTTCTCTTCACTCCCTGCAGTTATGTGTGCTGGTTCCGGCCTGCATACAAGGCCTTCCGGTAAGCTTGCTCTGGGGGCCGTCAGGCCGCAGAACCTCTGACCCACTCCAAGCTGTGGGACCCATGGAGGCTGTGCTTTCTGATCCCTGGGGACCTGGGATCTGCCTGTCCAGGACGGGCTTCACGGTCAGCAATCTGTGGCCGCAGGCCACAGCCCGCTGCTGTCTTGGGGTTGCTGGGATGGAGCCCAGAGTGTGAGACACTGGGCAAGTGGTTCCAGCTGAGCCATGTCCCCCTTGGTGCTTTGGAGTCTCACTGTAGGGAGGTCTGGCCACAGTGCCCCTGCCTCAGCCTCTCTGGATTGTGGGACCACGCTCCGACTTTTGAGGATTCCCATGAGCAGTCTTTCGGCCTTGTTGGTTTTAATAGTTCCTGACCACAATGTACCCCCGCATTGCAATGCAGTAGTCCAGCCATTGCTGGTCCTTGCTTCTAGAGGATTCCATCATGCAAAGGAAACCATTCTCCGCAGGTCCTCTCTCCAGCCTCACGACCCACTTCTGTCTCTGGATTTGTCTGTTCTGGACCTTTTCTACTATTGAGCCCCACACCTGTGTGGTTTTCCGTGTTTGTTTCTCTGAGCACAAGTCCCTCCACTGTGGTGTGTTGGTGCCCCTGTTCATGGCCTCGTAATACTCCATCTGCAGCCATCTGCCCACAGGGTGTCTAGACTTTTATCAGCTCCCCATGCAGTCCCCGGGGCAGTGGCGCCATGCCCGTGTGGTCAGCGCCCAGGCTGAGTGCTTGGTGGGGGGCTTAGTCATTTCGGTCGGTGGGTGTGTCGGGGACGAGGGGGTCTTGACTCCTCCCACTGCACAATGTGCCTTGCAGAGCTGACAGCTCCTTTAACTTCATGGCGTTCTTCTTCATCTTCGGAGCACAGTTTGTCCTGACCGCCATCCAGGCCATCGGCTTCTCAGGCTGGGGCGCATGGTAAGCAGACCCCGCGGGATGCATGCCTCCCCTTCGCCTGTGTGTGAGAGTCCGCCCAGCCCCAGACTGCCCTGCAGACAGGTGACCGCCTTGCCGCGGGCCACCAGCAGAGGGCACTGCCAAGCCGCTTGCAGCCCGGCCCACGCCACCATGTTAGGTTCCTTCAACAGAACCCTCCCTGCCATGCTGCCCAAGCCTGCCTGGAACAGACACACTGCCATGTCTAGGTCCTCCATTTCTTTTTTTGGGGGTCTCACTGTGTGGCCTTGGCTGTCCTGGAACTTGGTACTTGACGTGTGAGGTCTGTCCGCCTGACTCCGGAGTACGGGGATACATGCGGATGCCACCCTGTCTAGACCTCCATTTCTTCTCTCTCTTACTCACCGCACCCCGAACGCAGCTCCCCTCCGTCCTCCCAGCACCTCCCTCTTCTCCAGGTCCACTCCTTCCTTCATTTCCCTCCAAAAAAGGAGGACTCCGAGGGGTCAGCCGAACAGGGCCCAAGACGTTACAGTTCGCCCAGGCCCATCCCTCCTGTCAAGGCTGGAGGAGGCAACCCAGAGGAGGACAAGGTTCCCAAGCGCAGGCAGCAGAATCCGCAGCCCCATTGCCCGAGTCTCCCAAGAACACTGAGCTACACAACCATAGGCACATGCAGCGGACCCGGGGCGGTCCCTGACAGACACCATGCTTGCTGCTCAGTCTCCGAGCTCAGTGATGCAGTGTGGGCGGGCCTCCAGTTCTGTCCATGCAGGGTCTCGGCACCCTCTCACCTCTCCATGCCTCTCAGGAACCATGCCCTCCTCCCTCCTCGCTGGCCGCTGGACTCTGTAACCTCTGAACGGGCCGTCACCCACCCCATCACCCAGCCATGCCACCAGCCCTGACTCAGACTGGCAGGTGGCATTCTCAGCATGGATGGGCTACTGAGTGTTACTTACGCTCTTGAGTTTTAGTTCATTTAAGGTAGTGTGGAGAACAAAAGATGTTATAATGACCTGTAGGAGTCAGCAAGGCCTTGCCTTAGTACTTTCTTTGAAATGTGTGTTTTGGTTGGGTATGTTTTATGAACCGAAGCCTGTTAAATTGTTAAGCAGTTTGTTATAACCATCATTTTGTATTGATCAGTCACCTGTTGGTCCTTAACTGAGCCCAGCTCCTTTAAAGTTACCTTTTCTTGATGATCTGTTGGAGCTCTGTACATATGAAGGAGATAAGGCCTTATGTACCTATTCCTTGTTGATTTGTCAGAGCTCTTTGCATATGAAGGACAGCAAGCAGGCCCTTCTGTGGGTATGCTGAACCTTTTCACTCCTTGTCTCCCCTCTCTTTCACCCTGCAGTGGCTGGCTGGCAGCTGTTGGATTCTTTGGGGTCAATGTTGGGGCAGCTGTGGTCATGCTGATCCCGGCCATCTTGTTTTCCTTGTCCGCTGTCATGATGGCCGTCGCACTTGTGAGGGTGAGCCCTGTCTCCCTCCTGAAACGACCTCTTTTCTCACATCACTCACACAGAACACCCCATGTCTTCAGCTGTCACCTGGGAACTGACAGGGTTTGGGGAAGACTCCTGGGCGCTGCTCAGGCGTGTGCACCTCAGGTCCCAGGGAGGAGGGTGGGCACACACCAGAGTGATGTGCAGTGGGGGCATTACGGCCCTGGGGAAGCTGTGTTGAGCTGGGGTGTCCTTTGGGCTGTGGGGACAGCAGAGGAGATGAGGCGTCCGTGGCCCAGGGAGGGAGCAGGGTCTGGGACGCCCTACAGTGTCACCCGAGGGTCACAGTGGGTCCTGACAGTGCACTGACCTCCCTGATCCCTCAGGTGCATAGGATCTACCGTGGGGCTGGTGGAAGCCTCCAGAAGGCACAGACGGAGTGGAACACTGGTACCTGGAGGAACCCCCCATCGAGGGAGGCCCAGTTTAACAACTTCTCTGGGAATAGCCTGCCCGAATACCCCACTGTCCCCAGCTACCCCAGTGGAGGCCAGTGGCCTTAGGCTCTGACTCCTGCCGCCACCCTTGGTCCTGAAGCCCGAGCGTCTCCGCGAGATCCCGGAGGTCCTCCGCCGTGTCCGTCTCCTGCCCGAACCCTCAGCAAACTGCCTGCCGGCTGCTGTCCACTGCCGTTCCGCCAGAGCCGCTGGGTGGTCGCCCCGCTCCCGCCTGGCCAGGGGGTGGGTGGCCTGCACCACCAGGCTCCTGTCCGTTGTGTGCCTGAGACATACTGCTGAGCCCCAGAGGGAGCACTTGTGGATGGAGGCAGGAGCATGGCTGGTGTGGCTGCATCCTCAGCTCTACCATCCAGTCCAGCCCTGTGCTCCTCTGGGGACAGGGTCCTGCAGCTTCCTTGTCCTGTCCCTAGTGGCAGGGACATCCTGCTGTCCCCACCCCCATCCACGATCCTGAGTAGACCTCCGCCCCTGATCCACTCGGTTGGGGCTGCTCTGGCTCCAGGAGGCCCCCCTCTCTGTGGGAGCAGAGAGACAGGCTCAGCTGCAGGCAGGCCACACCCCTGTCACAGGCTGGCCAGGCCCGGAGAGAGGCCCCTGGTCTGCTGGGAGCAGACGAGGGACAGATCTGTGCCTTAGAGAGAACCCTGTTTCCCTCACCCTTCTGCCTTCTCGGGCAGCTGTGGCCTCCCCAGGAGAGCCAAACCGAGTCTTGGAATGTCCACGGCACCCCGATGACTTTGGACTCAACATTCTTCCTTGTGACCTACTGGTGCCACCAGCCAAGTCACCACGGTCCCCAGGCCTCCCCACAGGGCCATGCCCCTCCTAGACCGGTGTCCTGCCAAACTGCCTGGGCACCTGGCCTCTGTCCTGTGCCCAGGATGCCGGAGGGGGCCAGAATAGAGAGTTGCAGGCACATGGGGAGCAGCCTTGCACCCTGAAGCCCCATCTTAGTTTGGCATGGGGATGGAGCCCAGTGCCCGCCATGGGGGACACACCCTCAAGACACCTGCAGCTCTGCCCTGCCCACCCCGGGTATGTGCACCCACATGCCACAGTTGGTTTTGTTATGTGAGAACCTACTGGAAATAAATTCTCTTTTCTGCAGCAGGGCCTGTATTGTGTTGTGGGGATACATGTGCTGTGTGTGTGTACATGTATACTTACCCATGCGTGTGTGTGCACATGTATACTTACCCATGCGTGTGTGTGCATGTATACTTACCCATGCGCGTGTGTGCGCGTGTATACTTACCCATGCGTGTGTGTGCGCATGTATACTTACCCATGTGTGTGTGTGCATGTATACTTACCCATGCGTGTGTGTGCGCATGTATACTTACCCATGCGTGTGTGTGCGCGTGTATACTTACCCATGCGTGTGTGTGCGCGTGTATACTTACCCATGCGTGTGTGTGTGTGCACATGTATACTTACCCATGTGTGTGTGTGTGTGTGCACATGTATACTTACCCATGCGTGTGTGTGTGTGCACATGTATACTTACCCATGCGTGTGTGTGCGCGTGTATACTTACCCATGCATGTGTGTGGAGCCCAGAGGTTGGCATCAGCTAGCTGCCTTCTGTTGCCTTCCATCTTGTGTTCTGAGACAGTTTCCCATTGAAACGGACACTCCCAGATCTCTAGGCTGGCGGCCAGTGAGCTCCAGGGACTCCCTGCCTCTGCCTACCCAGGCTGGGGTGGCAGGCAAGCACCATCATGGCCTGCTGTTGACTTGGGTTCTGAGCAGAGGCAGGTGGATCTCTGAGTTCCATGCCGGCTAAGTCTACCTAGTGAGACCTACATGCCCCAAAATAAGAGGGTTATCCTGGGCTACATAACAAGTTCAAGACCTGCCTGGGCTACATGGGAATCCATCTCAAAAAGGCTTTAGAAAAGGTGACCAGGAGCCTGGAGCTGTGAAAAGAAAGCGTCCCTGTTCTAAGGCCCTTTCCCCAGAGCCTCGGAAGTGGCCATGAAAATGGGATCTTTGCAGGGGCCTTAGGGTAGGTCCCAGACACCCGACTGACCCGTGTCATTAAAAAGTGGAGATCCAGCTGGGCGGTGGTGGCACACACCTTTAACCCCAGCACTTGGGAAGCAGAGGCAGGAGGATCTCTGAGTTCAAGGCCAGCCTGGTCTACAGAGCGAGTTCCAGGACAGGCAGGGCTGTCCCTATCTTGAAAAACAAAAAGATCTAAACACAGATGCCTGCCATGGGAAAAGCCATGGAGGGAGAGATGGGGTGATGTATCTACAGGCCAAGGACACTGAGGGTCACTGGTTGGCACATGCCACTGTGACCGCAAGAGTTCTGTCCACAGAATGGAGACAAGCTTGTGCTCCAGCCCTGGTGTACAGGGCTGGCCTCAGGACACCAGCTGACTGTTGCTTCCCCTGTAAGCTTGTGTCCACACACAACTCACTACCACACATGACAGTTTGTCCAGGAGCAGGGACAGTGACCCCGTAGTTAGGAAGTCCACATATTCCTCTTCCCCAACCCCGTCTTCTCTCCCACAGTTATGGTGCAATTCCGCCTTCAGCCACCAGGGGACACTCTGGACTTCTTGTTCCAAGGGCCCCATTGTCCTCTGCACGCTCCAGTGCCGTCCTCACAGAATACAATGGCCATGGCCTCTCCACCCACACTGGCCTCTCACGGAGCCCTGTCTCCAAAGTCCCCAACGCAATATCACATGCTGTAACCCGTCCTCTACTTTGTTCTTTCAATCTTTTCTAGGTTTTTTGTTTGTTCTTTTAACAAGGTCTTCTGTAGCACAGGCTGGCCTCCAACACACTGTGTGGCCAAGGCTGGCCCTGAACTCCTGATCTTCTATCCCAGCACTCTCGCCAAACCCCTGCTCTTTATTGGTGTGTTCTTTTTACATCTGCTTCATGGGGTCCTTTTTACCTCTCCTGCTGGCTGGAGGGGATGCTGGGGACACAGTTCAGAACATACTCATCTCTGAAGCCAGGAAGGGTTCCACCACTGACTGCTAACTTGGAATCTTCTCTCCAGAGTTCTTGTTTAGGACTGTGCCTCTAATTTTCAGAAAAGTCTGGAATGCTTTAAAATGGGGAAACAGAGAAAAATTATACAGTCACTGTTGTCAGAATCTGGAAGCAGCAGGAGGGGCTGCCCTGCCAGAGTTTACCTTTTGTGAGGATGGTAAGTAGATAAAACTATACTGCCTCCTCCCTCCGTGCAGACATCACCAATCACCATGGAGGAGACATCAACAATCAACTGAGGAATGAATGATTCCTTCCATGCTTTGCACAGGACAGGCATTAGCAATCAATGTGCCAGCCAATGGTTCCCTCCATTCTGTGCACAAGCCGGGAATCAATAAGACAGTTAGTGATGCTCTCTTCCCTTCTCAGCACAGAGCAGAAATCACTAGTCAGCATGTCAGTGATGGCCTCCTTCTTTCTAGACATAGAACAGAACATCAGTTAGTCAAGTGGCATCGAGAGGAAACCCACAGCAGCTCATTTCCACCTCGGCTTTTTACAGAGGACGCCGAGGCCCAGGGACTTCCAGAGAGACACCTGCAGCACATCCAAGACCAGGTGAATGGAGGCAGCCAGCCCCCACCCCCCACCACCACCACCCCACGCCTTCCCGGGGACTACTTTGGACCCTAGTCCCTGGAGCGATGCCAATAGAACAGCAAGCATTGGGCTGGAGAGATGGCTCAGAGGTTAAGAGCACAGGCTGCTCTTCCAGAGGTCCAGAGTTCAATTCCCAGCAACCACATGATGGCTCACAACCATCTATAATGAGATCTGGTGCCCTCTTCTGGCATGCAGGCATACATGCAAGCAGAACACTCTATATATAATAAATAAATCTTTAAAAAAAAAAAAAAAAAAAAAAAAAAAAAGAACAGCAAGCATGTGTCTTCCAAGACCAGTTCCTGCGTGATGACCCAGACTGTCCTGTCCTCTCAGAGGGAAACTACCAGATCTGGCAGGCGTGACTGGGCACGCTGCCACTCCGGTGAGGAGGCCACTTGAAACTGAGCCTCTGTGAATGCCAGTGCAGGGCGAGGGCAGCTGCCATCTGCTCAGGGTCCTCCACCTTCTGCTAGGAACAGGCTCAGCTCCCTCGGCCCAAAGGGGGTCTTTCCTGCTTCCTCTGCCTGCCGGGGCTCCTGCGATGATCTCACAGGCAGGTGACTTTCTGGTGCAGACATCATAACCCCAAGTCTGAGCTGGGAGTCAGTGGATAGCGTTCACCTCGCCCCCAACACTCAGGGGATCAGGGGTTGGCGTCTAGGTCATCCTTTGCTGCATATGGGGTTGAGGCCAGCTTGGACTCCATGAGATGCTATCTTAAAAACCATTCTTGTCAAGTTTGGTGGTGCACATGATGCACACACACCTTTACTCCTAGTACATGGGAGGCAGAAGCAGGTGGATCTCTGTGAGCTCCAGGCCAGGCTGAGCTACAGAGTGAGTTTCAGGTCAGCCAGGGCTACACAGTGAGACTGTGTCTCAAAAAAACAAACAAAACATTCATGGTTTGGTGAGATGGCTCCCTGAGTTCAATCCCCAGACCCTACATAAAGGTAGAGAGAGAGCCAACTCCAAGATGTTGGCCTCTGAGCTTCACATGTGCTATGGCACACACACATGTGCACATGCACGCACGTACGCACGCACAAACACAAATAATAAAACGTAAAAATATTCCAAAGCAAAGGACAATCAGACTGCAACCCACAGAACCAGGGAGGCTACCTAGCAGGGGGGACCCGAGAAAACTGTGGCTTATAATAAGTTTTGGTTTTGCCCAATCACTGGGCAAGGTTTAGTGAAACATTTCACTATTAGGATAAGAATTTGTATCGTATCAAGCTGATGAAAGAATGTGCTAACTGTACTTTCAGGAGGGGAGGCTAAAATATTTTTATATTATGGATTAGCCTATAGAAAAATGCCTGCCGTAAATCAAACAGTGAAGGGGAAGATGAATAGGAATCTCACTTACACAGCTTAAGTAAAACATAGCTCTCTGAACAGATGAAGATAGGTCTCTTCTGTATCCCGGAATCTAATCAATATTTATATGTTTAATTTAGCCATTATTTGGCTTAAAAGTGCTTACTGGAGCCGGGCGGTGGTGGCGCACGCCTTTAATCCCAGCACTTGGGAGGCAGAGCCAGGCGGATCTCTGTGAGTTCGAGGCCAGCTTGGGCTACCAAGTGAGTCCCAGGAAAGGTGCAAAGCTACACAGAGAAACCCTGTCTCGAAAAACCAAAAAAAAAAAAAAAAAAAAAAGTGCTTACTGGGAAATGTTATCATTTTTACTATTTTCTTTTTTTTTTTTTAGATTTATTTATTTATTATGTACACAGTGTTCTGCCTGCATGTGTGTCTGCAGGCCAGAAGAGGGCACCAGATCTCATTACGGATGGTTGTGAGCCACCATGTGGGTGCTGGGAATTGAACTCAGGACCTTTAGAAGAGCAGTCAGTGTTCTTAACCTCTGAGCCATCTCTCCAGGCCCAGTTTTACTATTTTCTACACAGAAAACATTTTCTAGTTTCTAATAACCCTGGACTTTTGAATTATAACCTGTTTTTATGTTCAAGCTGTCTGTGTATTATTTCTCTTGCAGTTGCACATAAACTGTTTTTACATTAAAAAAAGGACAAATACTATAGAATTGTATTACATGAAATTTATAGAATATACAAATTCATAGAGACAGAAAGATTAGATGTTATCTCAAGATGGAGAAGAAAGGAATATTGAGCAATGATTTCCTAAGTACAGAATCTGTTTTGTGTGATGGAAAAATCCCACAAATGGACAGTAGTATCAGGACATAATATCATGAGTGTAAATCAATACAGTTAATGTAATTAATGAATATCATAAATATAGCTATTGAATGAATACTGTGAATGCAATCAATGAATACCACAAATGTAATTAATATCATGAGTGTAATTAAGAATATCATGTGTAATTAATATCTTTAATGTAAAAAAATGTAAAAATATTCCGACATCCGCTGAGCATGGCACGGCACCACCTATTAGACCCAGGGGACTGTCACACACTCTGGACTAGAGAGTGCCGGGCCAGTGTTAGGCTACACAGGGAGCTGTGTCTCAAAATACTGAACCAAACCAATCAAACAAAGCCAAACCCAGTGGAGGAGGAGGAATCCCAGTGGAAAAGGGAAGGAATCCCAGCCTCTCAGAAGAGTCAAACTGAGCCCGCTGCTCCCATAAGCTGGTTTCCGGAGACAGGGTTTCTCTGTGTAGACCAGGCTGGCCTCAAGCTCACAGAGATCTGCCTGCCTTTGTCTCCCAAGTACTGGGACTAAAGGCGTGTGCCATCACTTCCTGGCATCTTTTGTCTGTGACACAGCCTCTGTAGCCCAGGCTAGCCTCTTCCTGAGCGCTGGGGTGACAGTGCCCCCAGTCTCTGGCCCCAGCTTAACAGTTGATGTAGACAAGGACTCTGGGCTACTCCTCCATCACCCAGGGGAGGGATCTTATTGGATCATGCTGGGTCAGTCAGCTAGCTGGTCCTACGGTCCCAGGGCTCACCCTCCAGCTGTCTCCTCCTTCTTCCTGCCACCCCATGGCCCTCACAGCTTCACCCCATCTTGTTCCTTCCTCACCCAACCTGAGCTCAGAACTCTCCCCTTAGGTGCAGCCCTGAAACTGGTGTGAGTTGGGGACTGCACCCCGCTGCAGCTGACACAGGGAGGTTGTGGTATCTGCCAGTTAGCAGCATGGGAACAGGGTGGTGGTGCAGTGGTCAATAAATCCATTGTCTAACTCTCAGCATCCACATCTGAACATCAAAGGGGGTCTCAGGTAAGAGGGAATCTGAAACTTCTCAGCCTGCAGCAGGTGACCCGGGGCGCCCTGCGGAGCCCTTGCATCTTAGTTGGGACGACAGCTGGCAGTATTTTATCCCTTTCTGGATTCCCACCGTATACTCATAGGCCTGGCCATTAACCTAAAGTTATAAGGAGATAGTACTGAGGACCAGCGAGGGTAAGTGATTGGTCCACAGTCACACAACCTCTGCCTGGAACCGCTCTAATCCTGGGTTTAATTCCTGTATACTTTGAGCTGTAAACACAGTGATTTAAGAGATGAGTAACAGCCACCACCCAGGTAAAGAGGCACAAAGATGGGGTAGGACGTCCAAAAAGGGAAAAGCCCAACTTCTCCCCTTCTGTGAGGGCTGTGGAGCAGTCACGGCACATCGGCTGAGTGCCTACTGTGTGCACACTCCTGCGCTGGTTCCCAGAAGAACCGACTGAGAGCAGATACAGTCCTCCACACCACAGCTCAGGAGAGAACCACGCTGCAGCAAGAAAGGAAAAGGGGTTGTGGAACTTCTCTACCGCCTGCAACTTTGGGGCTGCACTTGGCTGCTAAAACGCTGGATTCAGCCTTCCAGGACGGCATAGTCACCCCTTGGTTTTTCTTCTAGGAGGGAAGCGGCATACCGTCATGAGGAAGAGGCTGGGATCTGGCACCCTGCATCTGGCCTTCCCAGGGGCCATCTGACCAAAGCACCTACCCTCAGGCACTTTACCACCCATGAAGTCGTCTGAGACTTGGGTGCCCTCCCCCAGGACTGAGGACTCCCTGGGTAGTCCATCATTTTAGCCTCGGAGGATTTGTGACTAGATGTGTTTCCTTCAACTGAGCAAATATCTACATCGGGGAAGCAGCAGGGTGGGTGGGGGGGCGGCCTCTTTGCAGGCAGGGCCTTGGGCAGCACAGGAGTCACATAGGGACCCTGCTCTGCGGCCCCTCCCCGCCTTTACGTGCGGCGGGGAGACACGATGCAGTGCGTGAACATGCACTTTGTGAGCTGCACCAAGTGCCTGCCAGACGGAAGCGGAGCCCGTGCTTTGTGCAGGAAGCTGCCAGGGCACCGGCAGGTCGTCCCCAGGTGACCTGCTGCAGGATTGGGACCCCAGAGGCTCTGGCACTTCGGGATGTCGTCATGCAAGAGGAAGACAAGAAAAACCAAGGGGTGATGGAGGCTGAGGCGGGAAGGATTGCTAGGAATAGAGGGGCAGCCTGAGCTACACAGCAAGACAGTCTCAAAAAAAACACAGAAATCAGAATAAAGTTGTAAAGAATTAAGACCGAGACGAACAGCCCTGACTCTGACCATTTGCCGGGAGCCAAGCCGACAGTTTTCAAACACTATTTTCTTTTATGGAAGTGACTTCCGGGTCCAGCGCCATTCACTCCCCCCGCCCCCACCCCCGTCGCCGGCGCTCCAGGAAAACCACGCCCCCTGGAACCGCCCACCGTGACGTCGGGTGGGGAGACAGTGACGTCACAGACGCAACTGCGGGCCGGCGCCGCGGAGACCGCCACGCGTCTCCATGGCAACGAGAGCGCGCCGCCCCGCGGGTTCTGCAAGCCCCGCCCCCGCGAGGGTGGGGCCGCTGATGGTAGTAGTGACGGCTCAGGTACGCTCCCGCAGCCGCCGTTCTACGGTGTCCCTCGGACTCGCTGACGGGCGGCTTCGGCTCGTCCGCAAAGCGCGGCAGCCGTAGTGCGGCGAACCACTCTTTACCCTCAGGCGCCGTCGCAAAACGGCGTGCCCGCCACTTGGTTCCGCCCCCGGGTTATGGTAAAGTTCGGCTCCCGCCTCCAACCTGAGCCCCAGCGTGGTAAAGCTCCGCCCACCACCAGGCCACACCCCAACCCGCCGTAAAGCGCCTACCTCAAGGCCCCTCCCCTACCTTGTGGCTAAAGTTCCGCGCCCACCTTCAGGCCACGCCCCCACAGTGTCGTAAAGTTCTGCGCTCTCCTCCCAGCCACACCTCTGATCGTCGTAAAGCTCCAGGCCCCCCTCAGTGACCAGGCCCACATGGTCGTAAAGCCACGTTCCGCACCTTAAGACCACGCCCTGCGCGATCGTAAAGCGACGCCCCTTCCCAAAGGCCACGCCCCGCGCTATGACGTAGCAACGCGCACCCCTCTCGCGTCCCGGTCGCGCCTGCGCAGTGGCGCGCGCAGGCCGCCGCCCCCCGCTGGCCGACGCTGGCGGCGTAAGGCGCGCGGGGGCTCCGCGGAGCGGGCGCGGCGGAGCGGCGGAGCCCGGCCCTCCCCGCCGAACATGCCGAGGCCGGCCCCGGCAGCGCGGGAGCCGGATCGGGGGCCCGAGCCGGAGCGCAGACGTGCGCGGGGCCCGGAGCGGGGGACGCCGCGCTGCTGAGCTCGGCCGCCGCCGCCCGCGGGCCCCAGGCGGGGCGCAGGTAACGTTGCGCGCGCACGGCCGGCCGCGCCCCACCCCCGCCGCGCCGCGCCCCTGTGACCCCCCCCACTGACCCCAGATGACCCCGTCTCCGCACCGGGGTGCTCGCCGTCCCCACCCTGCGGTTCCCGACTGGTGCTCTGTATCGCGCGACCCCGACTTCCGGTTACCTTGCCTCAGTATCCCTCACTCTGACTCCACCTTTGATCGGGCTCTCTGATACCTGAGTTCCTGTGTCTACTATGTCGCAGGTGCTCACCTGCGACACCCAGGCGCCACCACTTCCGGTCACCCTCTTCCCGGGACCCCCATTCTGCTTCAGCGTCTGCCACACTCTGACCCCACCCGTGGCCTCGCGCTCTGCCCCCTGATTTCCTGTGTCTTCTCTCCGGGTGTTCAGACCGCCTGCAAAGCTCACGTTTTTCTCCGTGTCCCCCGATGTCCCTTTCTTGTCCCCAGACCTCCCTTTCCACCTGGTCTCCGGGCCTCCTGCCATCTGGGCCCGGCTCTTTGTCCCTCCACTCTCCCAGCCCTTCTGCCTGATGTTCACTGTTCGCCATTTGTGGTCCTGGTGGTTTGTTGGGGGAGAATAGCTGGGGGGCTTGGGGACAGGGACGGAGGGTCCTGTCTAGGTGGAGGGGGGAACCTGTTGCAGGGAGCTGCTTGAGAACTCTGGTCCCAGCCGCCTGTGCCCTCCCCCTTCCGCTCTGGCCACCGGCTTTGTTTTCCGGAAACACGCGGATGAAGGAGGGAGGGGTGAGATGTCTGAGCTGGCTGCTGGATCCCCTGCCGGTACCTCTCTGCCCCAACTTCGTCCATGGGTGACTCTTGGAGGTGGAAACAATGTCTGCAGGGAGGGGCCTACTGTGCGACCTGGGCGAGACCCAGCTTTTAGGTTGGGGGCAGCTGGTTTTCATCTTGGTGGCCTCTGGACGGCAGTGTGCGGGAAGCAGCCTGGGGGTTGGTGTGCAGGTGGAGGCGGGGAGACTTGTCTCTGTCCCTCAGGGCTCTGGAGGCTGATGGGGCCTTCCACTAGGAGCTGCAGTGGGTGTTTGTGGCCTGGGTACTCTGAGAGCTGGTGGGTGGAAGGCACAAAGGCCTTGTTGGTATAGGAGAAACCCCAGCTGCCCACTGGGACAGTGCTGACCAGTCAGGTGTGGGGGTGGACACTGTCTGGGCTCCTTGCCTGCCCTGGGGGCTCTGCCTGGGTGTAAAGCAGAGGATGGCCCGTACAGGTTGTAAGGGAAAGTGTGCACTTGTCTCCACCAGAGCTGTGTGGTGCTGGCTGGGGGGTTTCCCAGGAGATCACAGGCACACACAAACACAGTTCAGTCCCCGCCCTCCCCACTAACCTGAGCCTTGGTGCTTTCCTGGGAGCCAATGGGAGAGAACCTGAGCAACTAAGCAGGAGAGCTGGGGACCCCTAGGGAGGGCCCGATGTAGGGGCTCCAGGGCCCGATGTAGGGGCTCCAGAGCCCACTGCAGCAGACGAGCGGGGTGGTGTTCAGGGTCTGTGTGCCAGTTCCCGGCGGTGTTGCTTTGAGCATGCCTCTTATATCGCCGGGCCTGCTCAGAGGAGAGGTGGCCTTCTGTCCCCTTATTTTACCTTGGGATGGTCACTTGGGCTCCAAGCATGTCCCAGAGCCCGGGCCCCCTGTGCTGTCCACAGTGTGGAACCGAGTGTGGATTTCTTTGAGTTACCTGTGACTTCTCCTCCTTAATTATATTGTAATCGCCTCCGGGAGCAGGAAATGAGTGAGGTTCTTGGTAATTGAACGGCGCCAACATGCCCGTCCCAGCTTTGGGGAAGCCAGCATGCCGATTGTGAATTGGGACGAACATGGCATTCCAGACAAATGCAGAGGACCACTTGTGTTCCTGGGGAGCTTACAAATGGGGGATGCCCATCCAAGATGCAGGCCCTGGGGATGTGTGTCCGTACACCGGGCGGGACAGGAGCTGTGCTGTGAGGTAGATGGTGTTTATTCTGTGTGTGACTCCTGCACAAACCACCCCAGGCTCCTACCAGCTTCCGCCAACATCCTTTCTGCAAGGGGCTGGGGACTGTTGAGGTGCTACCCTTAGCTGTGTGGGGGCCAGGCGGGGAGGGACGAGGAGAGCAGGGCTGTAAGGTCCTGTTGTGGCTGAGTGCTATATAGTGTGGCTTTTTGGTGTCTAGATGGTATAGAACAGGCCAGTGGTTTTCTTGTTATCTGGGGGACAGATGGGGCCATGTGAAGGAGGCCCTAGCCCAAGAGTCCTGTAGCTGGATCATGGTGGGAAGTGGCTGGGGCTTCATCCTGGTTCACCTGCCCATCTCATGTCCACTGGCTTAGTGGCCATGCTCTTGCAGGACCCAAGCCTTGTCCTTGTATGCTGGGCATCAGCTTGCCAGTCAGCACCATGAGCAGTCTTTTCTCAAGAGCCTGTTGGTCGGCACAGCCCTAGGCGTGTGGCTCACAGAGGTGTCTCTATACTCGGCTGAGAAATGGTGGGCTGGGAGGACCCCAGATCTGGGGCCTGTGGGCTTGAGTGCTATGGTGTATCTATGAGGTGGTCATAGCACTTCTTTTATAGAGAGGACAACCTGTCTGGTGTAGGAGGACCTGGGGTCTGGCAGCCTAGTGTTCGTGACCCAAGGGACAGAGGAGGCACAGGATGAATCAGGAGGGCTGTGCCCTAAGGGAGCCCCTGTCTTGCATGGCCTTGTGAGTTGGAAGGACACACCTGTCCCTTTGGTAACCTACACACCCCCTGTGACCTCTGCTACTTCCAGAGGCTGGGCAGCAGCACCTGTGTGAAGAACTTGCCCATGAACTGCTCTGACCTCCATGAGTCAAACCTGTCCCCATCCTGGCGCCCAGGAGGTGACAGTCACTCTGGAGGCACAGAGCAGGGCTTGACCTCAGGGTGTGCTGTGGGGAAGCTTCGGCAGGTCTGCACTCAGCTCTGAATGCAGAGACATAGTTGGGGTGATCGGACGGCCACCTGTCACCCCAGGAAGCAGTGTGGCCGCTCACACTTGTGGGGGACGGGACCCCAAGGCCTGCAAGGACGTACATCAGACCCCACGAGTGCCTTCGCTCTGTGGGTTTTGTCCCACACTGCATGGTCACCAGGAGGCCGCATCCTGGGCAGAAGGGGCACAGGACACCCGGATCGCGTAGCAGTCAAAAAGCCAAGCCTGGGAGCCACAGCTGTCCAATCTGCCCATGTCCCCTCTCCGTGGCCATGTCCACTACCCCCACTGAGGCCTCCAGCGCAGCTCCTCTGGGCCAACTGCTGTTCATGGGGCCCTAAGGGCCCTGCTGGGAGACAGAGCCTGAAGGGAGGCCCCTTGTGCCGGGTGCCATCGTGAGGACAGATTAGCTTTCACAGCTGTTCACTAAGACCCCAGGCTGCACTCTTGGCTGGGGGCTCCCATTCGAGGCTAGGTGTTGTGGGTGGTCATTCATCCTTTCCTCTCTGAGAGAGGCCCCACGCTAGGGAATTAGTCTAATTTGGGGCCCAGTGGTGGTGGTCGGCCTCTGTTTTCCTCCCTTGGAACAGGCCTTCAGGTCGCCCGAGGCCTCCTGCCCACAGCCTTGCCCCTCGGGACAGCTCAGTGCCATGAGGCCGAGACAGATTGAGGTCACATCCTGTCAGATGGAAGATCTTCCAGAGCCTTCTGAAACAGGTCAGGGTCCAGCATCAGCATGCAGCCTCACCTGAGTCTACAGTCAAAGCCAGGAACAGGTTGTCCCCATGGCGGGCTGTGCAGGCCTGTGACAGCAGGACACAAGCCAGGGGACAGAAGGGTATTTGGTTTGGCTGTGCCTGAGGCCTGGAGATGTGATTCTCCAGCTGGGGTGCCAGCCACTGATTCCCTTAGAGACCCCTGAGAGCATGCCACACCTAGCTCAGACCCAAGGGGGAAGAAACCCCATCTTGATTTTTTTTTTTTAATTTTAGATTTTTCAGAGACAAGGTCTCACGTGGATTAGGATGGTCTTGAACACCTGATCCTCCTGCTTCCAGGTCCTGAGTGGTGGGGTCACCATGCTTGGCTCTTTTGATACAGGTCTTATGTACCTCAGATACATGTGGGTGGGTGCCATGTGCCGTTGTGTGCCTGTGGAAGTCAGGGAGAAACTTGGAGTTGCTTCTCTCCTTGAACTTTGGTTTTTTGACACTCGGGTCTCTGTAGCCCTGGCTGTCCTGGAGCTCGCTGTGTAGACCAGGCTGGCCCCCTCCACATTGATAGTTCCCAGGCTTTCACCAAGCTTTTCCCACTGAGCCATCTCACCAGCCCTGCTTTGTAAGTTTGAGACAGGATCGCAACTCCGTAGCCAAGGCTGGCCATAAACTCGTGCCTGCCCCGGCGTCCTGAACCCTGCTGTAGGTTTTTTGAGGCAGCATCCCAGGTGACCTAGGCTGGCCTCTGGCTGAAGATGGCCTTGAACTTGGCTCCTGGGATTTTGCTTTGTGCATGTTCTCCTGGGGTTATAGTGGGAAAGATCAGGGGTACCCTTGGGGCAGCTAAAGGAACCCCTGCCTCAGGCTGAGGCCTGTAAGGGTCTTCAAGTGTGTGTACAGGTTGGGGAGCAGGTACCGGAATCAGGACCACAGAGCAGGCTGTACCAGGAGCCCCCGGGCACAGAGAAACTGGGATCTGAGTGGCTGGGGCCCACAGAGCTGGCAGTGGTGCGTATTCCCAGGCGCTGGCCTGTCTCTCCAACTCACTGTGTCTGTGGCCTGTGCTTCCTGTGGTGGCACGCCCCTGTGGGCTCCTGGGAATCATCTGCATGCTGCCCTTGGCTCTTGAACTGGGCCCCTGAGAGGAGGTGTGGCTGGGCAGGGCCACCAGGACAGACTGCCCCTCCCTCCCGGCAGACAGCTCTGTGCGGTGGAGGCGAGCTGTTCTTCACCTGGTGCTGCGCCCTGCACACGCTGACTGCGTAGACAGGCCCGACATCCCAGCTCTGTGAGGTGCCTCCTGGACAGCTGTCCCCTCAGGGTTAAGCTTTGTGGTCACTTCCACCTGTAAGAACATAGGGTTCTGAGCTCCTCTCTCCCCACCCCACTATTCTGTTACTAAAATGTCAAAACCAAGCATGGCGGCCTCAGACCTGTCTTCCCCACCCTCAGGATGTGGAGGCAGAGGAGCAGGAGGTGGAGGCCAGCTTGGGTAAAAGTGCTAGGGAGGGCAGTGGGTGAAGCAGGGGCATGGTGGCCACCTGTGGTCGCAGGTCCTTCCCCACGGGGCTGGCTGTGCTAGCTGAAGTGAGCAGCTGTGGGTTCCGGGGAGAGACAGCCGTGATGTAAGGTGGGGGAGACAGCCGTGATGTAAGGTGGGGGACACAGCCGTGATGTAAGGTGGGGGACACAGCCGTGATGTAAGGTGGGGGACACAGCCGTGATGTAAGGTGGGGGACACAGCCGTGATGTAAGGTGGGGGACACAGCCGTGATGTAAGGTGGACACAGCCGTGATGTAAGGTGGAGACAGCCATGATGTAAGGTGGGGGAGACAGCCGTGATGTAAGGTGGGGGAGACAGCCGTGATGTAAGGTGGGGGAGACAGCCGTGATGTAAGGTGGGGGACACAGCCGTGATGTAAGGTGGGGGACACAGCCGTGATGTAAGGTGGGGGAGACAGCCGTGATGTAAGGTGGGGGACACAGCCGTGATGTAAGGTGGGGGAGACAGCCGTGATGTAAGGTGGGGGACACAGCCGTGATGTAAGGTGGGGGAGACAGCCATGATGTAAGGTGGGGGACACAGCCGTGATGTAAGGTGGACACAGCCGTGATGTAAGGTGGACACAGCCATGATGTAAGGTGGGGGAGACAGCCATGATGTAAGGTGGGGGACACAGCCGTGATGTAAGGTGGGGGAGACAGCCGTGATGTAAGGTGGGGGACACAGCCGTGATGTAAGGTGGGGGAGACAGCCGTGATGTAAGGTGGGGGACACAGCCGTGATGTAAGGTGGGGGACACAGCCGTGATGTAAGGTGGGGACAGCCGTGATGTAAGGTGGGGGACACAGCCGTGATGTAAGGTGGGGGACACAGCCGTGATGTAAGGTGGGGGACACAGCCGTGATGTAAGGTGGGGACAGCCGTGATGTAAGGTGGGGGACACAGCCGTGATGTAAGGTGGGGGACACAGCCGTGATGTAAGGTGGGGGACACAGCCGTGATGTAAGGTGGGGGACACAGCCGTGATGTAAGGTGGGGGAGACAGCCATGATGTAAGGTGGACACAGCCGTGATGTAAGGTGGACACAGCCGTGATGTAAGGTGGACACAGCCGTGATGTAAGGTGGGGGAGACAGCCGTGATGTAAGGTGGACACAGCCGTGATGTAAGGTGGGGGACACAGCCGTGATGTAAGGTGGACACAGCCGTGATGTAAGGTGGACACAGCTGTGATGTAAGGTGGGGGACACAGCCGTGATGTAAGGTGGACACAGCCGTGATGTAAGGTGGACACAGCCGTGATGTAAGGTGGGGGACACAGCCGTGATGTAAGGTGGACACAGCCGTGATGTAAGGTGGACACAGCCGTGATGTAAGGTGGGGGAGACAGCCGTGATGTAAGGTGGACACAGCCGTGATGTAAGGTGGGGGAGACAGCCGTGATGTAAGGTGGACACAGCCGTGATGTAAGGTGGACACAGCCGTGATGTAAGGTGGGGGACAGCCGTGATGTAAGGTGGGGACAGCCGTGATGTAAGGTGGGGGACACAGCCGTGATGTAAGGTGGGGGAGACAGCCGTGATGTAAGGTGGACACAGCCATGATGTAAGGTGGGGGACACAGCCGTGATGTAAGGTGGACACAGCCGTGATGTAAGGTGGGGGAGACAGCCGTGATGTAAGGTGGGGGACACAGCCGTGATGTAAGGTGGGGAGACAGCCGTGATGTAAGGTGGGGAGACAGCCGTGATGTAAGGTGGAGACAGCCGTGATGTAAGGTGGAGACAGCCGTGATGTAAGGTGGGGACAGCCATGATGTAAGGTGGGGACAGCCGTGATGTAAGGTGGGGACAGCCATGATGTAAGGTGGGGGAGACAGCCGTGATGTAAGGTGGACACAGCCGTGATGTAAGGTGGGGGAGACAGCCGTGATGTAAGGTGGGGACAGCCGTGATGTAAGGTGGGGGAGACAGCCGTGATGTAAGGTGGGGGAGACAGCCGTGATGTAAGGTGGGGGAGACAGCCGTGATGTAAGGTGGACACAGCCGTGATGTAAGGTGGACACAGCCGTGATGTAAGGTGGGGGACAGCCGTGATGTAAGGTGGACACAGCCGTGATGTAAGGTGGGGGACAGCCGTGATGTAAGGTGGGGACAGCCGTGATGTAAGGTGGACACAGCCATGATGTAAGGTGGGGGACACAGCCGTGATGTAAGGTGGACACAGCCGTGATGTAAGGTGGGGGAGACAGCCGTGATGTAAGGTGGGGACAGCCGTGATGTAAGGTGGACACAGCCATGATGTAAGGTGGGGGACACAGCCGTGATGTAAGGTGGACACAGCCGTGATGTAAGGTGGGGGAGACAGCCGTGATGTAAGGTGGGGACAGCCGTGATGTAAGGTGGGGGAGACAGCCGTGATGTAAGGTGGGGACAGCCGTGATGTAAGGTGGACACAGCCGTGATGTAAGGTGGGGGACACAGCCGTGATGTAAGGTGGACACAGCCGTGATGTAAGGTGGGGGACAGCCGTGATGTAAGGTGGACACAGCCGTGATGTAAGGTGGGGACAGCCGTGATGTAAGGTGGGGACAGCCGTGATGTAAGGTGGAGGGTTATCCAGGAATGTACTTGTTCACGCACGCACACGCATGCACACACATACAGCAGTCCACCCTGGCTCGTGCCTGTAATTGCAGGGTGTGAGGTCTGAGACAGGATTTCTGCAGGTTCAAGGCCATCCTTGAGAATTACCTATTAGAGGTTTCTGTGACCTCCTGGTGACGCTTCCAGAATTCCCAGGGGACAGCCCCCCTTCACCCCAGGATCTCCTTCTGTGGCTGAGTTGTCCTTTCTTGGGCGGGGTTGGGCTGAGTCCCACTGGAGCTGGTGGTCCGCACAATCATTTTCTGGCTCCTGTCCATAGTATCACAGTATTGTGGAAACTGTGGCGGGCAGATGGTGTCTCTGCAGTAGACCGCGGTCGGTGCCTGTGCGCAGACACGGTACCGGGCCGTGGCCGTTTACATTGTGCCAGTGATGCTGCAGAGCAGCACCATGGCCTCTGTTCACTCCGTGCTGGGACCCCCTACTGGTAATGGCTGCCCCATGGTCTAAGAGCAGAGACACCCTCCCTGCGACCTGGGTCAGGAGGTCTGGACCCTGAAGCTCTGTATCCCACAGTCACCAACCCACCTGAGTGCAGAGGGTGCGGGATCCTCGGTCTCAGCTCTAGTGTGGAGGGCATTCTGTGAGGAGCAGAGGACCCGTGCCCCCCCTGCCCCATCCTCGCCGTCAGCCTGCTCCTTTTTGTAGTTTGTGCTGTAGAGAAGTTTGGGCGTTAGAGGCACAGAGAGCAGGGTAGTGGTTCTTTGCTGTTCAGGGTGCACACTGGCTGTCAGGTTCCCCCCCCCGTGTGCGCACTGGCTGTCAGGTTCCCCCCCCCGTGTGCACACTGGCTGTCAGGTCCCCCCCCCGTGTGCACTGGCTGTCAGGTCCCCCCCCGTGTGTACACTGGCTGTCAGGTCCCCCCCCGTGTGTGCACTGGCTGTCAGGTCCCCCCCCCTGTGTGCACTGGCTGTCAGGTCCCCCCCCCCGTGTGCACTGGCTGTCAGGTCCCCCCCCCCGTGTGCACTGGCTGTCAGGTCCCCCCCCGTGTGTACACTGGCTGTCAGGTCCCCCCCGTGTGTGCACTGGCTGTCAGGTCCCCCCCCCCATGTGCACTGGCTGTCAGGTCCCCCCCCGTGTGTGCACTGGCTGTCAGGTCCCCCCCGTGTGCACTGGCTGTCAGGCCCCCCCCGTGTGCACTGGCTGTCAGGTCTCCCCCCCCCCCCCCGTGTGCACTGGCTGTCAGGTTCCCCCCCCCGTGTGCACTGGCTGTCAGGTCCCCCCGTGTGTGCACTGGCTGTCAGGTCCCCCCCCCCGTGTGCACTGGCTGTCAGGTCCCCCCCCCGTGTGCACACTGGCTGTCAGGTCCCCCCCCCCGTGTGTACACTGGCTGTCAGGTCCCCCCCGTGTGTGCACTGGCTGTCAGGTCCCCCCCATGTGTACACTGGCTGTCAGGTCCCCCCTGTGTGCACTGGCTGTCAGGTCCCCCCCCCCGTGTGCACTGGCTGTCAGGTCCCCCCCGTGTGCACTGGCTGTCAGGTCCCCCCCCGTGTGCACTGGCTGTCAGGTCCCCCCCCATGTGTGCACTGGCTGTCAGGTCCCCCCCCGTGTGTGCACTGGCTGTCAGGTCCCCCCCCCCCGTGTGCACTGGCTGTCAGGTCCCCCCCCCGTGTGCGCACTGGCTGTCAGGTCCCCCCCCCCCCGTGTACACTGGCTGTCAGGTTCCCCCCCGTGTGTGCACTGACTGTCAGGTCCCCCCCCCGTGTGCACTGGCTGTCAGGTTCCCCCCCCCCCGTGTGTGCACTGGCTGTCAGGTCCCCCCCCCCCCGTGTACACTGGCTGTCAGGTCTCCCCCCCCCCCCGTGTGCACTGGCTGTCAGGTTCCCCCCCCTGTGTGCACTGGCTGTCAGGTCCCCCCCGTGTGTACACTGGCTGTCAGGTCTCCCCCCCCACCGTGTGCACTGGCTGTCAGGTCCCCCTCCATGTGCACTGGCTGTCAGGTCCCCCCCGTGTGTACACTGGCTGTCAGGTCTCCCCCCCCACCGTGTGCACTGGCTGTCAGGTCCCCCTCCATGTGCACTGGCTGTCAGGTCCCCCCCCCCGTGTGCACTGGCTGTCAGGTTCCCCCCCCGTGTGCACTGGCTGTCAGGTCCCCCCCCCGTGTGCACTGGCTGTCAGGTCCCCCCCCCCCCCCGTGTGCACTGGCTGTCAGGTTCCCTCCCCCCGTGTGCACTGGCTGTCAGGTCTCCCCCCCCCCGTGTGCACTGGCTGTCAGGGCCCCCCCCCGTGTGCACTGGCTGTCAGGTCCCCCCCCCCCCGTGTGCACTGGCTGTCAGGGCCCCCCCGTGTGCACTGGCTGTCAGGTCCCCCCCCGTGTGCACTGGCTGTCAGGTCCCCCTCCGTGTGCACTGGCTGTCAGGTTCCCCCCCCTGTGTGCACTGGCTGTCAGGTTCCCCCCCCCACCATGTGCACTGGCTGTCAGGTCCTGGGCCACAGCTTCCGACAGGTCCATGTACCATCCTGTGTCAGTGCCATGCCCAGTTGTGTTAGTGTTTTGAGCACTGTGGACAGTGTTGCTCATGTGGCTGAGGCTGCGGTTGGCTGTCGCTTCTGAAGTCTGTTGATGGGTCCCCCAGATGTCCTCACTGGCACGCACACAGGTCAGCCCAGCTGATGCTGAGCACACACACACACACACACACACACACACACACACACCCCACGCCATGGCTGCACTGTCCCTGCTCAGCAGCCCAGCAGCCCAGCCTCAACTGCTGCACAGAAGCACTCCCACCACCACAGTGCCCCTCCCTCCCTCCCTCCCTCCCTCCCGTACCCATCCCCAGCCGGTCTCCCTGCACTTTGGGGAACAGTGGTGTGTGCCCAGGAGCAGGCAAGCTGTGGTGATATGTGAGGTGCCTTTCTCCAAAGACATGGTACTGGGAAGTCTGGCCGTTGCACAGGCCTCTGTAGGAGTCCCAAGCGCCGCCCCCCAACCACCTCAGTTCCCATCAGCCTCATGGGGCAGGCATGTATCTCCTTTGGTCATCAGATCCCACCTTAATGTACAGCCCTACTGCCCACTGGCCAGGTGGCACCAGCCCTTGCTGGTCAGGCTCCTTTCCTATCTGGTTTGAACCCAGGTTTCTCCAGCAGTCCTCCAGGACTCTCAGTGCTGGGGAGTCCTGGTGTGCCACAGCCTGGGAGTGTGAGAAACAGGAAGAAGTCCCTGTTAGGCTGTCACCCAGGTGCAGCATCTCGGGGGCTGCAGCCCAGGTCCCCAGCCACTGCAGGCCTCCTGTGCTGGGTGTTGTCCCTGTCTGTTCCCTTAGGTAGGTACCAGGTCTAGCCTGGGAACTGCCAATGACGTCAGCCAGGGACTGTGACATCACTGAGTGAAGATGCAGAGAAGGGGCTTGGGGGCCTCCAACAGGGGAGCAGCCAGGGCCCCAGCAAGATGGGGGACCCCAAAAAGAACAGGGCAGGTGCGTGCTGGGGCCTTGCAAGGAGGGGTGTCTCTGGTGGGAGTCCAGCCTGCTGTCAGCCAGCTCCCTGAGTGAGCACCCTGTAGCTGGTTTCGCGGCCTGTCCTTGCTCAGGCCAGCCCAGTATTTCCCCTGAGCCTAGGCTCACCCCTGGGAACAGCCTGGGCTCTGGGCCTTGTGGGTCAGGCCAGGGAGGGTTTATTTAGGGCCGGGAAGGCCTGCCTGCCTTCCAAGTGCTCTATTTTTAACTGCAAGCTTCAGCCAGGGCCAATACAAGTAGCATTTCCTCTTCTCTGGGGTCCCAGGTCACTCTGCACATGCTCAGGTGTGCCTGAGACACCACAGCTGCCTGTCACCAAGGTTATCTGTTTCACTGGCCTCCGTGTTAGAGTGGCAGCCATCTATCTGGTGGTGTCCTCACTCTCCTGGGCATCACAGACTGCCACGTAGCCCATGTCTGCGTCGCTCTTCTTGTGAATGAGGAGTAGTGAGGGATTGCCTCGTGTCTCGGGGCAGCCATGGTGTCCTCAGGTCGTTTCCACACCCCCTACACACGGCCCCATCTCATGCCCACTTTCAGGTCCTCCTTGGCCTGTCCACCTCCCCTGGCCTGGGGGCAGTAACATGAGAGTGGCCATCGTGGTGTCCCCAGCTGACTGTAGGGTTCATGGGGACAGTAGATGGACAGATGAGGTCCTGATGTCTCCTTGCCATGTCCACTCAGAAGGCGGGCAGCGTACTCACTGGCCCAGAAACCCCATGGTTCAGGGGACAAGCAGTGAGGTGGGCCTGCTCCTGCTCCACACTGCCTGCTGTGAGTCCGCCAGGGTCGGTGTCTGATGGAGGTCCCTTGTTCTGCACCTCATTTGTCATCTCTCCTGCCCAGCCCTGCAGACACCCCATTCCCACCATACACTTCCTGTTGCTGTGTGCCACCTGGGTCTTGCCCCCCCCCCCATCATAGGTGGGCAATAGAGCCAGGGGCCACATTGAGCTCAGGTGCCTCATGAGGGCTCGCCGTTCATGTGGTGTCCTGGGCCTGGAGCTCCTGGACCTGTAATGGGCATCTCTGCAGGTCACAGGTCTGCAGCCATGCAGCCATGCTGAAGAGGACACGGTGGCCCTGTCCTTATCCTCTCAGGTTAGGGCTGGCTCTTCCCCAGAAGAAAGTGGCGCTCAACCCCGCCCCTGGGAACTCCTGTAGCCCCTCAGGCCTGAAGGGCCCAGCCTCATCTGGGTACCTTTCTCTCCCATCCTTGGAGAGGCCCTGCTGCCTCCCGTGACCTGGGGTACCCCATGTTCATGTGTGATGTAGACATGCATGAGTAGGGGCACCTCTCCCCTAACGTTGATGTCTTTACCAGTCCTTGAGTTTGGCACAGCCAGATGTCCAAGGTTTTCCTGACATCACTGCCCCTACTCAGTGCTGCCCGCTCCATCCAGCCCTGGCTCCCAGCCGGGCCCCATGGTGGGCCTCCACCTGCCCTCTGCAGAGGTGCACTTGAAGACAAGCTGAGCACTGTAGGGGGGTGGGGACACCCAACCCCCCAGGCTGCTCTCACAGGTGTTAGTAATGTCCTGTCTGGGGACTTGAAGGGTGTGAAGGGCTGGCTCCTGCAGACGTGTGCACCTTTTGAAGTGGCCCTTCCTCGCCGTCTGAGTGCATCACCGTGACAGGTAGAGCCCTGGGCTCTGTCACTGGACATGCCTCCGGAGAGATGCAGGGGTGCTGGGGGCAGGGTGCTAGCCCCTGAGAGTGCCTCTGTGTGCGTGTGCACTTTTAAAGATGTCAGTGTACTTCCTTAGTATGTGTTTATAGGGGGTACATGTCCTACTGCCCCATGTGTGTGGAGGACCGTTCTCTCCTACCAGGGCATCCCAGGGATGAGATGGGCCATCAAATTCAGCATCAGGCGACCTTATCCACTGAGCCATCATATTGTTGACCTGTGATAATGATTTTGAAAACAGGGTCTCATGTAACCCAGACTGACCTTGAACTCCTGATCCTCCTGCGTGTTGAGATGATTGATGGTTTGTTTTCTGTGTTAGGGATGGCCCTAGGGCTTCGTGCATGTTAGCTGAGCGCTCTGCCCCCTGAGCCACAGTCAGAAACCTGCTGATGCTTCCTAATGACTTCCTGGTGACCCTATGTGTGGACACAGAGGCTCTGGAGGGAGTATTCTAAGGGACAGTGGCCCAGGTGTGTCCCTTGCTGGGCAAGAGTGAAAAGTAGATGCTTCTGTCTACTGCTCAGCCTTCCCCAGGCCCACCTGCCCAGGTGCAGTCTCCGCCAGACTCCCTTCTGCCCCTGGAGGCACATAGGTCCTGGAGTAGGCCCTGAGCCACACCCATCTCCTCACCGTCCTTGAGGTCCACAGTGCAGGCACGTCGGGGTGCCAGTCTTCCAGGCATGCCTTCGCTGCCTCCCGTTCTGCTGTTGGTCAGTGTTCCAGTGAGGAGAGAGGGACAGGTGCGGCCCAGCCTGTTGATCTCTGCAAAGCCTCCCAGAGCTAGCTCCACCCCCATGGTGTCCCCAGTGTGGGAGGGAAATGCCTGATGCTGGTGAGGCTTGCCTCGGTGCTGGGTTTTGTGGGTGTCTTTGGTGGGGTGTGGATACTTGATGGCCTGTGGTGTAGCTGTCCACATTGTAGAGACCCATGTGGGCTTCTGCCCTCCAGCCCAGTGGGCCCCATGCCTGGTTTTTTTCAGGGGTCCCCTTTATCTTGAGAGGTTACTTCTGCATGCCCATGAAGGAGGTTGGACTTTTCCACTGGGGAAGCCAGGCTGACTGCCCAGGGTTTCCTCATGTCCCGCCATGAGGAGAGCCAGTGTGTGGGAGATGCTGTCAGTGAACTCACGGACTGCTGCGATGGCCCCTGTGGTGTCTGGTCACTGACTGCATCGGCGGCGGCGGCGGCGGGCGGGCGGGCGGGCGGGCGGGCTGCTAGCCACGACCCAGCAGAGCAACGTGTAGGAGTCAGCAAGCAAACAGGTGAATCACTGCCTGGATGGGTGCTGGCAGGGGACCCCAGTGCGTGGGGATGGGATGCTGGGGCGTGAGCTGGGAAGCAGGCTGGCAGCCCCTCCAAATGTGCCCCGAGAGCACACACATCCACACATGGCCTGGGTGAGAATGCCCCCTGTGGCTGGCTGTGGAGAACATACCTGTGAACTCAGCTTTCAGTGTCTGAGGTAGGCGGACCCTATCTCAGAAACAAAACCCAACCCAAGGCCTGGGCAGATGGCTCCGTTGCCTTGAAAGTGTGGAGCTCTGGGTGTGACCCTGCACTCAGGTAAAAGGCAGGCATGGCAGATCTCGGAGATGGATGGTGACCCAGGCTCCCAGTGAGTTCCAGGCCAGACAGGAGGACTCCTGGGACGTGGTCAGGGAGAGACCTGACGGACACTAGTGGTCACTGCCTGAGAATCACACCTGATGTGGGCCTGGCCTCCACTTCACACACGGATTTCACACGTGCACACACGGAACATGCCTCCTCACACACAACACCAGAATGCACGTAAGAGCACGCGTCGACACAGTTGGACGGCGAGGTCCCGGTGCCAGAGTGGGTCTTGAGTCAAGCTGCGGTGAGGGAGCAGCTGCAGCCGGCATTCTGGGTTCCTGCAGGCCGTAGAATGCAGGCATGAGAGGCCTGCCATGGCTTCCAGCACCCAAGGTTGCGCCCTCTTCCAGGGATGGGGCTATGTTCTTGGCCTAGCTTGCATGAGACCCTGCACTGTGGGACACTTGGACTGTCCTGGTCATGGGCAGCTGTAGCAGGTGCCACAGAGCCCAGACCCCCTTCTTGCAACCCCTGCCCCTGCAGAGGTTTGGCGTAGCCTGGACAACTTCAGTCAGGTTGGGCTGCAAGCTCCCAGCCTCCTCCCTGTCCACCCCCTCTGCCTGGACCTCTGTGGCCCAGGAGTGAGTGCACATCCTCGGGCACTTCCGAAGCCGGCCAGGCCCGCCCTCCTGTGTGGATGGCCTGGCAGCCTGGAGAGACAGCCAGGGCTTTGGGGCTGAGAGATGCAGGTGAGCGCGGAGGGCGAGTACCTGCTGTTCACCCTGCGCTGCATGCCGTTTGCCTGCCCGCGTGGCTGGAGTCCCTTGACCTGCCCACTTAGGTCAGGTGTGGCTCCTGTCTCCACAGAGGCGCCATCTGCTCCGCCATCTGCCACTCCTTGTCTTGGCAGCCCCTGATGTGGTTGGTCTGTGGTCACCTCTGATCCTGGCTGGCTTTCCTTTCTTCCTTTACTTCTCCCAGGGGCCTGGGAGCGGTCACGTGGCAAGTAGAGCACACGTCCACTCCACAGTAGCCTCTGCCGTGACCTCTGACCTCTCCAGGGTCAGATGTCCCTCCCAGGAGAGATCTTGCTCACACCTTCAGGGGTCGCTGTGGAGCAGCCCAGCTGGGCGCATGTTGTCCCCTGTGCCCGCTAACCTGTGCCTCTGTTTCTTCACAGCTGGGCATCACGAGATTTGAGGCGGTGGGACCTGTTGGCAGAATGTCTTCTCTCCCTGCAAGCGACCCTGAGGCCACCAAGATGAGCCCCGCGGCCGGGCCTGTGAGTGCGCCCAGGTGTCAGTAGCTGGGAGCCGAGGGCCACCGGACGCAATGGTGTACTAGGCCGAGCGCGGACTCAGCTTTCGCACTCGGATCTCACGGCAGAGTCACCGTGGAGAGGCCAGGGTACCACAAACTTATGGATTTTGACAAGAAAGGAGGGAAGGGGGAGTTGGAGGAGGGCCGGAAAATGTCCAAGACGGGCACGAGCCGGAGCAACCACGGCGTCCGCAGCTCGGGGACCAGCTCGGGGGTCCTGATGGTGGGCCCCAACTTCCGGGTCGGCAAGAAGATAGGCTGTGGGAACTTTGGAGAGCTTCGCCTAGGTGAGTCCTGCCTACACCGTCTTCGGTCCATCCCCAGGGGCTTCAGGAGGAAGGAGGAACCCTGGCTTTGTGGTGGGGTCATAGTTCCCCTTACCCTGACTTCTGACATGCCGGGCCACAGGATCTGGGCCTGAGCCCCTGGTGCCCCTCTCTCAGGCGGCTGGCCTAGTTCACGGCAGTGCCCAGGAGGCCAAAGGTCCCCCAAGTGCCCCGTCCTGGCTCTGTGTAGGGCTGTGGGAGACCTGTGTGCAGGAGCTTGTCCCTATCCAGCTCCTCAAGACAAAAACCACCAGGGACCAGCCTTGTGCGCAGACCCATCAGGCCAGCTCTGGTCCCCAGACCTCACCTGGACGTGATGCCTGGGGAGCAGTTGGACTCAGGTAGCTGAGGGCCCAGAACACGTGGCTGGCAGCCCAAGTCTTGTGTGTGCCTTACGAGATCTGTCACCCTCCACTCCTGAGCAGGTGACAGTCTGCATCGGGCCAGTGAGGGGCTGACTGCAGAGCTGACGTGGAGGACAGTCTGGCCACACTGAGGGAGCAGCGGTGTGGGGGCTGTCATACTCTCCCATAGGAGGGGACTGTGGGTTGTACTCACTGGCTCGCTCCAGGCCAGCTCAGGACCCCCCCCATCCTGGTGCAGTGCCTGTGCAGGTCTGCTCTGCGACCTCGGCCTGAGCCTTGTGCCTGTGGTCTGTGACCTCAGTGTCTCCAGACTGCAGCCCGAACACACAGCCACACACACGGGCGGGCGTGAGCACATGTGTGCACTTGCATATGGCCAGACGCATTTAAGGGAGCCCTGTCCTCAGGCAGTTGGAATGGCCACTCACCAGCTCAGGTCCCTGTACAGATCTCTAGAGGGCTTGGGCAGCAGGAACCTGTCTGTAGGATTCCACGCTTATGCTCTGGGATGCTCGGCGCTCCCTGTTCTGCATGCGAGGAGTGGAGCCAGCAGTCAGCTTGTGCACATGGGCCTCTGTTGGAGTGCAGGGCCAGCCCTCACTAACATCACTTCACTCAGGATACTGAGGGAGGGGACTCTCCATAAGCTGCAGGTCAGCCTGGGCTACACAGTGAGAACTTGTGTCCCTTCCCCCTGCCCCACAAAGTTAGATAAGCTTTGGCGGTGTTAATTGCCCCGGTGAGCCTGGAGTGCCTCCTGCCTGAGCCCTCATCCTCTTCAGGTGTGGAGCTGATCCTGGGCCACTGAGCTCCCCGGATCTGTCGAGATAATTGTTCATTAAATGGGAAATTGAAGGCCTTACGTCTGCGCAACTTTCTTCCTCTTATTATGGGGCCATATTCCTGTCCCCCTGCCCCCACTTTCCTTTTTAAGACAGGGTCCCACTGTGTATCACTGGCTGGCCTGGAGCTCACTGTATAGACCAAGCTAGCCAGAATTCACTGGTTCCCACCTGCCTCTGCTTTCTAAGTGCTGGGGTTGAGTGTGTGCCACCACGCCGCCCAGTCATCCCCCGCCTCCCCACCACACACACAATTTTTTTTTAAGATGTTTTTAAAAACTTCAGTTTTATGTGTGTGGGTGTTTTGTCTGCATTTCTAGGGAAGCCAGAAGAGGGCACTGAACCCCTAGAATTAAAGTTAGGGTGCCAGGCGACTGTGGCGCACATCTTTAATCCCAGCACTCGGGAGGCAGAGCCAGGTGGATCTGTGAGTTCGAGGCCAGCCTGGTCTACAGAGTGAGATCCAGGACAGGCACCAAAACTATACAGAGAAACTCTGTCTTGAAAAACAAAAAATAAATAAATAAATAGAGTTAAGGACAGTTGTGGGCCCCCTTGTGGGTGCTGGGCCCTGAACCCGGATCCTCCTGAAGATCGGCCAGTGGTTTTACCGCTGAACCAGCTCCCCAGCCCCTCTTGCGTTTAAAGAGAAGTGTTAATGTGTACATATGTTGTGGGGCAGACGTGCCATGCACCCCTGTGGAGGTCAGAGGACAATTCTGGAGAGTCTGATTTCTCTCCTTCCACCTTTCTGTGGGTTGTGGGAGCTTGAACTTGGGTTGCTCGAGTGCCGAGTACCCGACCCTGAGCCTCAGCAGCTCCTCGTCGTTGCTGACCTCTGGGCATGCCGCCTCACACTAAGATGGAGGGCTCAGAATGTCCCTGCCCCACATAGCTGGAGCATCTGCGCCTCAGCCTGTGTGGTTCTGACATCGTCAGGCCCTCTGGTGCCTGTTGGGTACGGTCCTGGGTCCCCAAGGGCGTGGCTCGGGTGCCAGGCAGGCCAGCAGAAGAGCAGGGCTGGGTCATCAGAAACTGTCTTCAGCAGAGCCCCAGGGGAAATGCCACAGAAGAAAAGTGAGCCTGGGGTGGTTAAAGTTGGAGACACCTGCTCGTGGGCCGCAGCTGGCTGGAGTCGGCTCAGCAGAGCCTGGCTTCCCGGCATGTGAGAGCCAGGGCTGGGTAGAGGCGCAGTCCAGGGAAAAGGGAGCGGACTCTAGCAGATCCTCCAGGTGACAGCTGTCCAGGGCCCCCGGCAAGGGACAGCCATTGTGAGGTGGAGGGGTGGAGCCCAGCCCCAGGGAGACAAGGACCACCCTGAACCTCCTCTTGGAAGAAACTCCATGGCGCTGCACGTTACACAACCTGGGGCGGTCTGGTGGGTCCCGGGGAGATGTCAGGCTGTCGCTGACACAGGAGACAAGCTAGAGGTGGGTCCTGACCTTGGCCTGGGTCAGGAGAGGGCCACTTGCTGGTGGCAGCGACTTGGCAGCTGGTGGGTGAGGGGACATCTAGGAGCAAAGCAGGGAGTGAGCATCCCTGCCAGACATCTGGGGACCAGCGCTGGTGGCTGGCTGTGACTGGGGACAGAGGCCCTGACAGCTGCTAAGGCAGTTATGGCCACGGAACCCACCCAGTGGCTCTGCCTGCTGCTGTACGCAGGGCCCCTGTAGCAGGAACGTGCTTTCCCTTCAGGGGTGACAGGGGCAGCCACTGGGGTGTGGCCCTGGAGGTGGCCTTTGTGACTAGTGATGCTGATGTAAACACATGCTGGGGGCTGGGGTGTGATGTGCCCAGGCGTGGCAGATGTGACCCTGCAGGAGAGGCGGGCTGCAGCTGGTCCCACTGCTGGATTCACCGGGGTGGGATCAGCAGCAGCGTGGGGAGCCAGCACCACCTCCACTCAGCCAGCCATATTGGTAGTGTGTGGTTTTGTGGGGGTGCCTCCAATGTGAGGAGGGGTTCTGTCATGACCTGCTGGGGCCCAAGGGAGACCTTCCCATGACTGCATGCAGTCCCGGGATTCCTGGGCAGCTGGCAGGGGTGCCTCCAGCTGCTGCGGAATGTTGCGGAGAGTGCATCCCTGGGGTCTGGGTGGGGCGGGCTCAGTAGCCCACAGTCCTGATGCTCTGTCGCCCCTCCCCCAGGAAAGAACCTGTACACAAACGAGTACGTGGCTATCAAGCTGGTGAGTGCCCCGCCCTGCCCTGCCCCGCCCGCCGCACATCCCAGGCCCAGGAGGAGGGCCTGGGTAACAGTCCCCTGTCCCGCAGGAGCCCATCAAGTCCCGGGCCCCGCAGCTGCACCTGGAGTACCGCTTCTACAAGCAGCTTAACACGGCAGGTGAGCGGGCGCGAGGCGTGGGCGCCCGGGAGGCGGGCGCGGGGCGTGGGGCAGGCGGGGGCTTCAGGTGTCCAGCACGCGTGTCTGCCCCGCAGAGGGCGTCCCTCAGGTCTACTACTTCGGCCCATGCGGGAAGTATAACGCCATGGTGCTGGAGCTGCTGGGGCCCAGCCTGGAGGACCTGTTCGACCTGTGCGACCGCACCTTCACGCTGAAGACGGTGCTGATGATCGCCATCCAGCTGGTGCGGGGGGCGGGGCCTGGTGGTGGGGGCGGGGCCTGGGCGGGGGCGGGGCCCGGGCGCTGAACCCGACCATCCCGCAGATCACGCGCATGGAGTACGTGCATACCAAGAGCCTCATCTACCGCGATGTGAAGCCCGAGAACTTCCTGGTGGGGCGGCCGGGCAGCAAACGGCAGCACGCCATCCACATCATCGACTTCGGGCTGGCCAAGGAGTACATCGACCCCGAGACCAAGAAGCACATCCCGTACCGCGAGCACAAGAGCCTGACGGGCACGGCGCGCTACATGAGCATCAACACGCACCTGGGCAAGGGTGAGCGGCGCGGGGGAGGGGGAGGGGGAGGGGCGGCGCGGGGGAGGGGAGAAGGGGCGGGGCTGAGCCGTGCTGTCCCCGCAGAGCAGAGCCGCCGGGACGACCTGGAGGCGCTGGGACACATGTTCATGTACTTCCTGCGCGGCAGCCTGCCCTGGCAGGGGCTCAAGGTGGGCGGGGCCTCCCGGGGGGGCGGGCGCGGGGAGGGGCCGGACCCTGACCCCGCCTCCCCCGCAGGCCGACACGCTGAAGGAGCGCTACCAGAAGATCGGGGACACCAAGCGCGCCACGCCCATCGAGGCGCTGTGCGAGAGCTTCCCGGGTAGGAGCCGCGCCCTGCCGCCCCCACCCCCGCGGCCACGCCCCTGCCGCCCCCACCCCCGCGACCACGCCCCTGCCGCCCCCCACCCCGCGGCCCCGCCCCGTGCGGCCACGCCCACGCCGGGCTGCCCACGTGACCGCGGCCCGGGTCTTTGGCAGAGGAGATGGCCACCTACCTGCGCTACGTGCGGCGCCTGGACTTCTTCGAGAAGCCGGACTACGACTACCTGAGGAAGCTCTTCACCGACCTCTTCGACCGCAGCGGCTACGTGTTCGACTACGAGTATGACTGGGCCGGGAAGCCCCTGGTACGTGGGGCGGCGCGGGGCGTCAGAGATCGCGTGGGGGCACCCGGTGCCCGCCCCGCGCGGGTGCCCAGGGTGGGGGAGGGGTGCAGGGGGAGATCCCACAGTGAGGGGTGCAGGGGAGATCCCACAGTGAGGGGTGCAGGGGAGATCTCATAGTGAGGGGTGCAGGGGGAGATCCCACAGTGAGGGGTGCAGGGGAGATCCCACAGTGAGGGGTGCAGGGGAGATCTCACAGTGAGGGGTGCAGGGGAGATCCCACAGTCAGGGGTGCAGGGGAGATCCCACAGTGAGGGGTGCAGGGGAGATCTCATAGTGAGGGGTGCAGGGGGAGATCCCACAGTGAGGGGTGCAGGGGAGATCCCACAGTGAGGGGTGCAGGGGAGATCTCACAGTGAGGGGTGCAGGGGGAGATCTCACAGTGAGGGGTGCAGGGGGAGATCCCACAGTCAGGGATGCAGGGGAGATCTCACAGTGAGGGGTGCAGGGGGAGATCCCACAGTGAGGGGTGCAGGGGAGATCTCACAGTGAGGGGTGCAGGGGGAGATCTCACAGGCAGGGGTGCAGGGGAGATCTCACAGTGAGGGGTGCAGGGGGAGATCTCACAGTGAGGGGTGCAGGGGGAGATCCCACAGTCAGGGATGCAGGGGAGATCTCACAGTGAGGGGTGCAGGGGGAGATCCCACAGTGAGGGGTGCAGGGGAGATCTCACAGTGAGGGGTGCAGGGGGAGATCTCACAGGCAGGGGTGCAGGGGGAGATCTCACAGTGAGGGGTGCAGGGGGAGATCCCACAGTGAGGGGTGCAGGGGGAGATCCCACAGTGAGGGGTGCAGGGGAGATCTCCACGGTGTAGGGGGAGATCTCCACAGTGAGGGGTGCAGGGGGAGATCCCACAGTCAGGGATGCAGGGGAGATCTCCACAGTGAGGGGTGCAGGGGAGATCTCCACGGTGTAGGGGGAGATCTCACAGGCAGGGGTGCAGGGGAGATCTCACAGTGAGGGGTGCAGGGGGAGATCCCACAGTCAGGGGTGCAGGGGAGATCTCCACAGTGAGGGGTGCAGGGGAGATCTCACAGGCAGGGGTGCAGGGGGAGATCCCACAGTGAGGGGTGCAGGGGGAGATCTCCACAGTGAGGGGTGCAGGGGGAGATCTCACAGTCAGGGATGCAGGGGAGATCTCCACAGTGAGGGGTGCAGGGGAGATCTCACAGGCAGGGGTGCAGGGGGAGATCCCACAGTGAGGGGTGCAGGGGGAGATCTCCACAGTGAGGGGTGCAGGGGGAGATCTCACAGTGAGGGGTGCAGGGGAGGTCTCCACGGTGTAGGGGGAGATCTCACAGTGAGGGGTGTAGGGGGAGATTCCACAGTGAGGGGTGTAGGGGGAGATCCCACAGTCAGGGGTGCAGGGGAGATCTCACAGTGAGGGGTGCAGGGGAGATCTCCACAGTGAGGGGTGCAGGGGAGATCTCACAGTGAGGGGTGCAGGGGGAGATCTCACAGGCAGGGGTGCAGGGGAGATCTCACAGTGAGGGGTGCAGGGGGAGATCCCACAGTCAGGGGTGCAGGGGAGATCTCCACAGTGAGGGGTGCAGGGGGAGATCCCACAGTCAGGGATGCAGGGGGAGATCTCACAGTGAGGGGTGCAGGGGAGATCTCACAGTGAGGGGTGCAGGGGGAGATCTCACAGGCAGGGGTGCAGGGGAGATCTCACAGGCAGGGGTGCAGGGGAGATCTCACAGGCAGGGGTGCAGGGGAGATCCCACAGTCAGGGATGCAGGGGAGATCTCACAGTGAGGGGTGCAGGGGAGATCCCACAGTCAGGGATGCAGGGGAGATCTCCACAGTGAGGGATGCAGGGGGAGATCTCACAGTGAGGGGTGCAGGGGAGATCTCACAGTGAGGGGTGTAGGGGGAGATCCCACAGTCAGGGGTGCAGGGGAGATCTCCACAGTCAGGGGTGCAGGGGAGATCCCACAGTCAGGGATGCAGGGGAGATCTCCACAGTGAGGGATGCAGGGGGAGATCTCACAGTGAGGGGTGCAGGGGAGATCTCACAGCGAGGGGTGCAGGGGAGATCCCACAGTCAGGGGTGCAGGGGAGATCTCACAGTGAGGGGTGCAGGGGTGCAGAGGCCCTCCCCATGCCGGGTAGGGGCGCGGGCGGGTCTCTGGCGGGCGGGCCGCGGTCCGGCTCGGGTCAGGAACTGTCCTGGGCTGCAGCGGAGCCTGGGGCTCCATCCGGCCCTGACATCTGCTCTCGCAGCCGACACCTATCGGCACCGTGCACACTGACGCCCCCTCCCAGCCGCCGCACCGCGACAAAGCCCCGCCCCACAGCAAGAACCAGGTGAGGCCGGGCGCCCGGGGGTGGGGCGGGCGAGCGGGGCGCCCCGGGGGGGGCGGGGCGGGCGAGCGGGGCGCCCGGGGGGGGGCGGGGCGGGCGAGCGGGGCGCCCCGGGGGTGGGGCGGGCGAGCGGGGCGCCCCGGGGTGGGGGGGGCGAGCGGGGCGCCCCGGGGGGGGCGGGGCGGGCGAGCGGTGCGCCCCGGGGCGGGGCGGGCGAGCGGTGCGCCCCGGGGGTGGGGCGGGCGAGCGGGGCGCCCCGGGGTGGGGGGGGCGAGCGGGGCGCCCCGGGGGGGGCGGGGCGGGCGAGCGGGGCGCCCCGGGGGGGGCGGGCGAGCGGGGCGCCCCGAGGGTGGGGGTGGGGGGCGGGCGAGCGGGGCGCCGGGGGGGGGGGGGGGGGCGGGCGAGCTGACCAGGCCGTCGCCCCGCAGGCGCTGAACTCCACTAATGGGGAGCTGAACGCCGACGACCCCACCGCCGGCCACTCCAACGCCCCCATCGCCGCCCCCGCGGAGGTCGAGGTGGCCGATGAAACCAAGTAAGCCCGGCTCCGAGTGCGGGCCACCCGGCCTCTGCCCTTGTCACCTTTGACCCCACTGCCGCTGCTGTCACCCCCGCGTCACCCGCGTCACCCCCCCCTCCGTGTTCCCCGCGTCTCCCTGTCCCCCGCGTCACCCCCGCGTCTCCCCGTCCCCCAGGTGCTGCTGCTTCTTCAAGAGGAGGAAGAGAAAATCGCTGCAGCGGCACAAGTGAGGCGAGCGGCCGTCCCCGGAGCCCGGCCGCGTCCAGGAGGCCGCTGCGGTGTCCTCGGCGCCATGGGCTCCTTGGCCCAACGTGAGGCGGCGTCCTCGGGGCCTCGGGGTCCCTTCCTTCACGCAGGACTTTGGCGGAAATGTCTGCGCCCACGTGGCGTCCCCTTGGAGAGCACTGACTATTTAACACCGGGAGAGAAGCGTCCCGCCGCCCCCCGGTTAGCTCATAAAGTCCAGCTTGTCCCCTCGATCCAAAGGCCGTTTTCTCGAGGGGGGCAGGCCCGGGGCGTGGGTGTCACGGGGAGGCCACCGACGGGGAGGTGCGTGCGCTGCCACGATGCTGCACCGAAGCCGGGGGACGGGACGGTCACGGTCACGGTCACCGCACGGGCACTGGTCTGGGCCCCGCGGAGCCAGGGCCGCCGTGACCCGTGCCCCTTCGTGCTGGGCCCGCGGGACAGAATCGCCTTAATGCCCGGCCGGGGCAGCAGAGAGGCGGTCCCCACGGGAGGGCCCGGCCGGTCGTGGGAGCCGAGTTCTTGCTTTACAACGTGTACAGAAATGAACTTATGTTTCTCCAGCGCTTCCTTGAAGCCATAGAGTTTAGGGGCTTTTTTAAAAAAAAAATAAAAGAAAACGAAACCACCCGAGCGTGGGCCTGGTCTTTGGCAATCCTTAAGATATTCGGGTCTTGGGGCTGGAGAGGGCTCAGAGGTTAAAAACACTGGCTGTTCTTCCAGAGGTCCTGAGTTCAATCCCCAGCACCCACATGGAGGCTCACAACCATCTGTAATGAGGTCTGGTGCCCTCTTCTGGCCTGCAGCAGGTCGAACACTCACTGTACATAATAAATCTAAAAAAGAAAAGGGATTCGGATCTAGGGGCCCAGCTGGCTCACTCTCTGATCAGGGTGGAAGAGGTGGTGATCTGGGCGGGGCGGGAAGACTGCTGCTCCCAACCCTGAGGGACCCAGCAGTCCCCCAAAAGGCGGACAGGGCAGGGGTGTGCAAAGGGCCCTGCAGACTCAAAGCCCACCTCGGGTCAGGAGTCCACGGCTGCCCTGTTGCAGAACCAAAGGCTGGGAGCGCTGCTGTGCCTGGGAAGCTTGGGAATGTGAGGTGAGCTTGCTCCCTGCTGGGACATCCCTTCGCATTACTGGGGCTGGATCCCAGGGCTTCATGTTTGAACTCACGGAGATCCCCCTGCCTCTGCCTCCCGAATGCTGAGATTAAAGGTGTCGCCACCACTGCTCACGAAAGATTAGTTTTTATTACCTTAAATCGTGTATTTGTGTGTGTGCGCACTGTGCAGAGCCCAGACTCAGTGGAAGCAGCTGAGCTCAGGTGGCTGTGACACCCAGCGTGGGTGCCGGGAACCCAGGTCCTCTGCAAGAGCAGCAGGCGCTCTTAATCACAGAACCACCTCTCCAGTACCCCTCTTCTGTTTTGAAACAGGGTGTCATGTATCCCAGGCTAGCCCAGGATTGCAGACCTCCAGCCTCTGCCTCCTAGGGCCTGAGATGGCAGGTCCCTTCTCAGGGCCTTGGCTCTTGCTTTTCGGGGACACTGTGAAAGTGTTCTTAGGGAGCAGCGTGGGCTGCTGGGGCGCCCACCTCACAGACACAGCGCTCAGAGGATGCAGCACTCAGTGGCTCAAGGCGGACACTTTATTTAAAAAAAAAAACATCTGGGGACACAGTGTGGAGGGCTCACCTCCCATGGCTTTGGGGAGGACACGGGTTCCGGGCAGGAGTCACAGGTACGCAGACATGAGGGGAGGGACCCCAGACAGGGGACGGTGCCTCCTAGGGCATCACTGGACGGGGTGCCTGGTAGCCTTAGGGGGCCAGGGCTGTGGTCTGCACAGGGGTGTTGTGTGGGACCCTGGGTGCCACAGCAGGCCAGCTGGAGGCCCAGTGCGTCTTGACGGGGCTTGACCTGCTGCTGCCGCCTTGCGCTCAGGGCTGAGCTCTGCTGGCCACAGGGAGGAGCTGGTCCAGAGGCTGGCCAGTGACGGCCTCGCAGGGACAGCGGCCCACTTGTCACCCACCCTGGGGCGGACCTTCCAGCGAAGCCCACCAGCCCCACCCAAGGCTCCTCAGAACTGACCCAGGCCCTGCACATGCTCATGCCCAGGAGGCCAGGGCTTCAGGTCGGGCCCTGGAATCCCAGGGAGCAGCGGAGAACAGAGGAAATGAAACCCAAGCCACTGGCTGGAGGACGGCCCGAGCAGGGGCTCCAGCCGAGGGTGGGCTCGAATGCATTGCAGTGTGCAGTTGAGGAGGAGGCCGGCGGCCGCGGGCCTGGGCACGGAGCTGGCCTGCCGCCCTGAGCTGCAGGGACCAGAGTGGGAACCCAGACTCCCAAACCACGGCCCTCAGCCCCAACAGCTGTCCATCGGGGCCAGGCCCATCTGCCCCCAACACTGAGGGATTGTCTTGACAGGCCCAGACCACGGCCCGACCACCTCCCCAGTGCCTTGGGACGGTGGTCACACTTGTCACTGCGGACACACGGCGGCCCCTTCCATGATGACCAGGGAGGGCCGGGAGGTGGCCTGGGTGGAGAAGGGCCTAGGTGTAGAAGATGACTTCGGGGATCTGCCCGTCCTCCACCGAGGTACCGTTGTTGTTCCCCGCCGCGTAACAGAAGGTGAAGCAGGTCTTAGCCCCCGTGGTGGGCGACTCGTGGGTCACCTTGCGCAGGCCTTTGGTGCCATAGTGGGAGTCCGGGCCCTGGGGGGAGCGGGGCACAGTGAGGTCAGGGAGCCAGCCCCCAAGACTGCGGGGGAAGAGGGGCGCCCGCAGCCGCGGGGACGGGGGAGGGGCCCACCTTGAGTGTGGCGCAGGCGGTGTAGTTGACATTGGGCAGGACCTCCACGGGCTCCTTGAACATGACGCGGAAGGTACTGGCCGAGCCGTCACAGCTGAACCCGGTGTCGTTCTGGCCGAGGACCGTGTTGCTGTCCGTGTGGATGATCTGGGGACAGAGGCTGCTCAGCAGGCAGGACCGGAGGGTCCCGGTGGGGGCGTGGCCCCCGGGTGGGCGTGGCCCCGGGGTGGGCGTGGCCCCGGGGTGGGCGTGGCTAGAGGCTCTACCGGGAGGAGAGTGATGTGGACGGGGCGGGGGCTCAGGGCTTGCTGTGGGGTCCGGAAGGCCGGCGGCGGGGTGGAACGGGGTGGAACGGGGTGGAAGGCGCGGGCTGGGGGCTTACCTGGATGTTCACTTGATAGTCAGTGGGCCCGTGGATGGATCCGTAGAGCCCAAACCCCACCACAAAGATGCGCTTGTTGACGGAGAACCTGCCGGAGGAATTGAGTGGCGGGCGGGTCAACGCCCTGGGCCGGGGAGCATCCGGACCGGCCATGGGAGAGCCCACGGCCCGAGCTGGAGGGCACACTGCCCCCTCGGGACCCCGCCCACTGGGGCAGGCCCCACCTGATCCGGTCGCTGGTGCCACTGTAGCCCCAGCGGCTCTCCACCTGCTGGAACCGGTTAATGCTGCACTCCTTGCCCCGCAGACAGCACCGGGGCCTGTCGATGAACTCCACGCGCGGCTTGGGGTTGACAGTGAAGTGCAGGAACAGGCTCACCACCTCGCGGTCCACCAGGATGCCGGACTGCGCCGGGCCTGCGGGCAGAGGGCGGGCTGACTCAGGCCTGCTGGGACCCGGTGTCCTGCCTCACAGGCCGGGCTTGCAGCCCGCGCTGGCCCCGCCGTCTGCGCACAGCGTCACCTCCCAGCCGCGCTTCACCAAGTGCAGCGTCCAGAAGCCACGCCAGGCCCTGCATGCCAGGCGACTCATCTACCAACTGGGCCCCAGCCCAAAGCTGAATCTGGGGTGGCTGACAGGACACGACCCCATGACTGGAAGCCCCAGGGTCCGGGCCACGTCCTCGAGTCACAGCCCGACAGAGGGGGGCTGGAGGGGGGCTGGAGGGGGGCTGGAGGGGGGCTGGAGGGGGCTGGAGGGGGCTGGAGGGGCAGTAGCAGCCATGCAAGCCCGTTACCTGCGGCAAACTCCTCGATGGTCATCAGGGGGAACCGGATGAGGCCCAGGGCCTTGCCGAGTGCCTTCCGCTTGTTCTCAGGCGTCACCTGAAGCTGCTGTCGCTGACACTCAGCTTCAGACCAGCGCACTACGGCATTGAAGAGCCGAACCTCGCGGATGCCCAGAGTGTCCCGCTCCAGCACTGCCACCAGCGTGTCTGTGGCAGAGAGAGGCTGTGAGCCCCGGTGCCCTGTAAGGGGCCACGTGGGCTATGTGTAGACCCGCCCCATATAGGAACCACCTCATAGCCAGGGCTTGGCGACTGTGGCCCTCTGTTCATGTTTAGCAATAAAGTTTTATTAACACACAGCCCTCCCTAAGCACTGCCTTCCTTCCTTCCACACAGTCTCATGTAGTCTGGATTGGCCCTGAAATTACTATGTAGCTGAGGCTAGCCTTGAACCCCTGGCCCTCCTGTCCCCACCTCTTGCGTGCTGGGGTGACAGGCCGGCAAGTGCTAGGGAAGAAATCTACTACCTCAGCTGAGGCCCAGCCCGCTTACCTTCTGAGACAGAGTCTCATTGTACAGCCTAGGCACATCTGGAACTTACAGCAATCCTTCTGCCTCAGCCTCCTGAGAGCTGAGTTCATAGGCGTGCATCCCACACACACACCCCCGCGACTATTTCCTCTGGCTCTGACCCCCGGACCCTCCCAAGGCATCTGCAGATGACCCTGGAGGGGCTGGGCAGTCTCCCTACGCAGGGATAACATTGACCAAGTTCCTGCACACAGGCCACGCCCGGCTACCCAGCCCCTGTGTGTCTGTTCCACCCAGGCCCGTCACGTCACCCAGGAGGTGGGTATGCTGTCTTCTTCCAATCAGTGTCCCAGCCCAGCACGGTCCTGGAACTGAAGACCTGCCGGCCCTGACTCACCCAGATCGATGTCGGTGAAGCCCTCGGCGGCGATGGCATCGGCCGTGTTCTTGTCTATGCTCTCCAGGCACAAGCTGGCCAGCTGCGGCTCATCGAAGAGCCGGGCCTAGAGACGGGAAGGTCGGGACCGTCACAGCAGGCCACGCCCGCACACTGTGCACCCCGTGGATACACAAAATGAAAGCTGAAGCGGAGGAGCGGGTGCGCTGGTGAACACCTGTCACCCGAGAGCGACCTCAGGCTGGGACAGAAGGGTCAGGAGTGCAGAGCAGGCTATCCCAGGCTACGGAGCCAGGCTATCCCAGAGGAGAAAGACACGAAAGAAGCCAGGAGGTGGTGGCGCACACCTTTAATCCTAGCACTGGGGAGGCAGAGGCGGGCGGATCTCCGTTAATTCAGACCAGCCTGGTCTATGTAGTGAGTTCCAGGCACATTGAGACCTCATCTCCAAAAACAAAAACAACACCCCCCATCAAAAACAAAACACCTACAAAAAAGAAAGTGGGCAGCGGCTGAGGGCGCCTGGCTTCACTGGTGGTGCACAGGCACCACACGCAGACCCCAGCAGCACCGCGCCCCACGTGAGCACACCCACCTGCGTGAGCAGCATGAAGGCATTGTCAGCCCGCAGGTGCTTCTTCAGGAACTCCACGCAGTGCGCCTCCAGGGCAGGCACCGCGTACTTCTTGGCGGTGTAGAGCGTGGTCATCACCGTCTCAGGCCCGATCTGCACTTCATCGGAGTACAGGAACCTGAGCAGGAGACACGGACCGGCTCTGAGAAGGCCAAGTGACCACAACCACCCGAGCCGGCCAATCACCGCATCTCCTGACCTAGGGACATCATCGCTCAGGAAGACCAGGCTGTCACCGTGAGATGTCCATGCACAGGTCACCTGGGACGCAGCTCCCAGCGGGGCCCGAGACCCTGTGGCCAAGCTTCGGCGATCATGGGTAGATGACAGAAAACCACGCTGACCTCAGGCACCGGCCAGGGAGGGCAGTATGAGTGCTCGCACACACTGATGTGTGGGCACAGTGTCCACCTAGCAGACCCGAGGCCACGGGTCCCATCCCAGACCACAGAGCAGCCGTGGCCTGCCCATTCCTGGGGACAGGCTGTTTCAAAACTGTAACAAAACTAAAAGCCTTCCTTTAAAAGATTAAAAAAAGAATTATGTTCATGTGAGCCATGTGAGCGGGGCCCTCAAGAGGCCGCCTGGAGCTGGCAACTACCTGACCGGGCTTCTGAGGGTGCCATCTTTCCAGCCCCTAAAACATTCTGGAAAGTTGTCCTTTCTCCGGTGTGTTCTAGAACGCCCTGCTGGACGGTGGGCCCTGCAGCTCTGTGCAGGGATCTGTCTCCTGCCTTTTCTCACTCCACCCCACACCCTAGCACCCCACCACGGTCAGAAGCATCTGGAAACTCACTTGAGCAGGGCGAGGAAGGCGGAGGGTTCCACGTCGGGCAGCTCGATCTCGGTGGAGGTGGTAGCCATCCCGCCATTGAACATGGCGTCAAAGACAGCGCTGCCCACGGCCAGCACAAACCTGAGCCAGGAGAGAGGGTGCCTGTCCGTGAGTCCGGCTGGCCCAGGCCAGGCTGAGTCCCGCCACACCTGCCTGCAGAGACTCCTCCAGGCCTCAGATCCTTCTAGAAGGAAGGACCTGGAAGGGGTAGGCTGTAGAGGGGAAGCATGAGGGCAGTACCACATTCCTTTATGCGTATGCTCACTCACTCTTCCTCCCACACATCCCCTCATTCATTCCTTCATTCATTCCTTCCTCCCCCATTCCCTCAATTCTCCAGACCTCGGTAACAGGCACGGGAACCTGACCCTCACAAGGGAAAGCAGACCAGACCCCGGAGGGGGGGGGGAGGAGGGACGACTCCTCGGTCAGGTACCTCAGGCTCGGGGAGTGTGTTAGTGCTCGGGGAACAGCAGGGCCAGGGGAGAGCCTTAGGAAGCTGTGGGGGAGGGAGGGAGAAGCAAAGAGGTCATGGACTGCCAGGACCGCTCCAGCTGGTGCCGCGTGGGTGGCCAGGGCAGGATGGAGGGCATGGTGGCCAGGCTCAAGATCTGTAGTGACTTGGCTTGGAACACAGCTCATGTTCTGGGTGGAGACAAGGACCCGGGGCCCCACAGTGACAAGGTGGCTCTGAGCAGACTCGCCGGACACCTCTGGACAGCTACACAGGTCCACGTACCCTGAGTAGGCCAGAGCCAGCAGCCACAAGAGAACCTCTGCTAAGGCTGGACAAGGACCCACCGCCCCTGGCGGGGCACCCTCACCGGCCCTGCAATCACGAAGCTCCCTCCTGCCCAGAGTCTGGCCACTGTTGGCTGTCACTCGGTCAGACCAGACACCACCATTCTCCAGGGAGCGACCAAGTGCGCCCAGAGCCTCCCGGACACCGGCCCTCCCCAGTGGAACGAACAAAGACGAATCAAAGAGGAGGAAAACAGGAGCAGGTCTGTGAGACAGGGCTGACAAAGCACGACGGGAGCTCAGGGCAACCTGGGTAACTCAGTAAGACCTTGTCTCAAAAATTAAAAAGGGAGACTAACGGCTCAGGGTGGAGCCCCGCCCAGAATCCCCAGGGAGGGGAGGGGGCGTGGTCAGGGTGGAGCCCCGCCCAGAATCCCCAGGGAGGGGAGGGGGCGTGGTCAGGGTGGAGCCCCACCTAGAATCCCCAGTGAGGGGCTGGGGGCGTGGTCAGGGTGGAGCCCCGCCCAGAATCCCCCAGTGAGGGGCTGGGGGCGTGGTCAGGGTGGAGCCCCGCCTAGAATCCTCCAGTGAGGGGCTGGGGGCGTGGTCAGGGTGGAGCCCCCGCCCAGAATCCCCCCCCGTGAGGGGATGGGGGCGTGGTCAGGGTGGAGCCCCGCCTACAAACCCCAGTGAGGGGCTGGGGGCGGGGTCAGGGTGGAGCCCCGCCTAGAATCCCCCCCCCCGTGAGGGGCTGGGGGCGTGGTCAGGGTGGAGCCCCGCCTAGAATCCCCCGGTGAGGGGCTGGGCGTTGCTCAGCAACACAGCATCCACCTAGCATTCCTATGGACTTCACCGCCATCACTTTAAAATCGGAGTGGAGAAGGCTGAGGAAGAACTGAGGCCAACACTGGAGCCTGGCGGAGGTCAGAAAGGACCCTCGGGGCCTCAGAGAGCGCAGCTGCCCAGACCAGGGTCTCAGTCACGGCCCTGCAGCCTTCAGCTCCTGTCCCCGTCCTGGTCCGGGTGGAGGCGGGAAAACTCCTCACAGCACAGCGGCTCGCAGGCCAGGGCCCGCGCAGCAGGAATCTTCTGTTTAAGCACCATCCTGTGTCCCCACAGGGGAGCCTCCACCGACCACGCAAAAGCAAAATCAGAAACTCAGGCACCGGGACACCCGCGCGGACGCTCACACCCGGCGCGGACGCTCACACCCTCACACCCAGCGCGGACGCTCACACCCGGCGCGGACGCTCACACCCTCACACCCGGCGCGGATGCTCACACCCGGCGCGGACGCTCACACCCTCACACCCGGCGCGGACGCTCACACCCTCACACCCGGCGCGGACGCTCACACCCTCACACCCGGCGCGGACGCTCACACCCTCACACCCGGCGCGGACACTCACACCCTCACACCCGGCGCGGACACTCACACCCTCACACCCAGCGCGGACGCTCACACCCTCACACCCGGCGCGGATGCTCACACCCGGCGCGGACGCTCACACCCTCACACCCGGCGCGGACGCTCACACCCTCACACCCGGCGCGGACGCTCACACCCTCACACCCGGCGCGGACGCTCACACCCTCACACCCAGCGCGGACGCTCACACCCGGCGCGGATGCTCACACCCGGCGGACGCTCACACCCGACGCGGACGCTCACACCCTCACACCCGGCGCGGACGCTCACACCCTCACACCCAGCGCGGACGCTCACACCCGGCGCGGACGCTCACACCCAGCGCGGACGCTCACACCCGGCGCGGACGCTCACACCCGGCGCGGACGCTCACACCCTCACACCCAGCGCGGACGCTCACACCCGGCGCGGATGCTCACACCCGGCGCGGACACTCACACCCTCACACCCGACGCGGACGCTCACACCCTCACACCCAGCGCGGACGCTCACACCCGGCGCGGACGCTCACACCCTCACACCCAGCGCGGACGCTCACACCCGGCGCGGATGCTCACACCCGGCGCGGACACTCACACCCTCACACCCGACGCGGACGCTCACACCCTCACACCCAGCGCGGACGCTCACACCCGGCGCGGATGCTCACACCCGGCGCGGACGCTCACACCCGGCGCGGACGCTCACACCCTCACACCCGGCGCGGACGCTCACACCCGGCGCGGACGCTCACACCCGGCGCGGACGCTCACACCCTCACACCCGGCGCGGACGCTCACACCCAGCGCGGACGCTCACACCCGGCGCGGACGCTCACACCCGACGCGGACGCTCACACCCTCACACCCGGCGCGGACGCTCACACCCAGCGCGGACGCTCACACCCTCACACCCGGCGCGGATGCTCACACCCGGCGCGGACGCTCACACCCTCACACCCGACGCGGACGCTCACACCCTCACACCCGGCGCGGACGCTCACACCCTCACACCCGACGCGGACGCTCACACCCTCACACCCGGCGCGGACGCTCACACCCTCACACCCGGCGCGGACGCTCACACCCTCACACCCGGCGCGGATGCTCACACCCGGCGCGGACGCTCACACCCTCACACCCGGCGCGGACGCTCACACCCTCACACCCGGCGCGGATGCTCACACCCGGCGCGGACGCTCACACCCTCACACCCAGCGCGGACGCTCACACCCTCACACCCGGCGCGGACGCTCACACCCTCACACCCGGCGCGGACGCTCACACCCTCACACCCGGCGCGGACGCTCACACCCGGCGCGGACGCTCACACCCGGCGCGGACGCTCACACCCGGCGCGGACGCTCACACCCTCACACCCGGCGCGGACGCTCACACCCTCACACCCGGCGCGGACGCTCACACCCTCACACCCGGCGCGGACGCTCACACCCTCACACCCGGCGCGGACGCTCACACCCTCACACCCGGCGCGGACGCTCACACCCGGCGCGGACGCTCACACCCGGCGCGGACGCTCACACCCTCACACCCGGCGCGGATGCTCACACCCGGCGCGGACGCTCACACCCGGCGCGGACGCTCACACCCTCACACCCGGCGCGGACGCTCACACCCTCACACCCGGCGCGGACGCTCACACCCGGCGCGGACGCTCACACCCTCACACCCGGCGCGGATGCTCACACCCGGCGCGGACGCTCACACCCTCACACCCGGCGCGGATGCTCACACCCGGCGCGGACGCTCACACCCTCACACCCGGCGCGGATGCTCACACCCGGCGCGGACGCTCACACCCTCACACCCGGCGCGGACGCTCACACCCGGCGCGGAAGCTCACACCCGGGGCGGACGCTCACACCCGGCGCGGAAGCTCACACCCTCACACCCGGCGCGGACGCTCACACCCTCACACCCGGCGCGGACGCTCACACCCTCACACCCGGCGCGGACGCTCACACCCGGCGCGGACGCTCACACCCAGCGCGGACGCTCACACCCGGCGCGGATGCTCACACCCTCACACCCGGCGCGGACGCTCACACCCTCACACCCGGCGCGGAAGCTCACACCCGGGGCGGACGCTCACACCCGGCCCTGACTCAGGCGGCGACACGGACGACCCATCCCAGGGACGCTGCTGGTCCCCACCGCCACTCTGCAGCTCTCCGAGGGAGGCAGGAACACACACGTGCGCCGGAACACACTCGGACGTGCCGGCAGCAAAAGCCCATAAGGCATCGAGTGTGATCAGACACACGGCGGTGCTCCCTCTACACACCTCGAAGCCGTGAACAGGAACAAGGCGACACGTGTCCCGCACGGGGTGGCGGACGGGACGGGGCGCAGGCCGGGCTCGGGAAGCCGGCCTGTCGGACGGGGGTCCGTGGGCGCCGTCGGGGCGACCGCGCTTGGGTGCAATTAAAACGGAGACCGGGGCTGCAGAGACGCCGGCGGTTAAGACCAGAAGCCACCGCTGCAAAGAGCCCAAGTTCGGCTCCCAGCACCCGGGTGGGTGCTCACAGCCAGCAAGGGACCCGACTCTGCGGACAGGTACACATGTGAGTACACACACACACACACACACACACACACACACACACGTGTACCAACACACACAGGCACACACACACGAACACGTGTACAAACACACACGCGCATTTGTGCATGAACACGTGCGTGTTCATGCACACGTATAAACACACATGCATATGAACACACGCATGAACACATAACACACACACGAACACGCATGTGCACACACAATTAAAACAAATCTTTTGCTGCTGTATGTTTGTTTCAGATGGGGTCTTACCGCATCGCCTGGGCTAGCCTTGAACGTCCTCCTGCCTCAGCCCTGAGCCTGCAGCACTACACACAACACACGGCCAGGAGCCCTGCAGAAGGGACCCGCTCACTGTGACCTCCGACGCCCTTGGCCAGGAGCAGAGCGATTCCCAGTGTGCACAGGGCAGCTGACGGACAGAAAAGACCGAGAGCTGGAGCTGGGAGGGAGTCCACGGGTGAAGAGGGCGTGAGTTCCAATCCTATCGCACATGTAAAAAGCCAGGTATGGGCAAGGAATCGCACGCCTTTGATCCCAGCACTCGGAGGCAGAGGCAGGCGGGTCTCTGTGGGTCCAGGCCAGCCTGGGCTACAGAGTGAGACTCTGTCTCGAGAAAACAAAAATGTTTTCCTTTAGACAAAACTTATGCAGCTCGGGCTAAACTCAAACCCGACATCCCCAACTGAGCTTCCTGAGAGTTAAAATGACAGGTGTAGAAAATGGAGGGAATGTATTCTTTATTTTTAAAAAGTCTCACTGCTGAGTTCGAGGCCAGCCTGGGCTATAGAGCAAGTTCCAGGACAGCCAGGGCTGCACAGAGAAACCCTGTCTGGAAAACCAAACCAAAAACCTGGTTAGCTAGGAATTTGCTACATAGACCAGGCTGGCCTAGAACTCACAGAGATCCTCCTGCCTCTGCCTTCTAAGTGCTGGGACAAAAGGCGTGCGCCACCACACTCAACTATGAAGAGAATTTTTATTTACTTATTTATTTTTAATTTTTTGAGACATGGTTTCTCTGTGTAGCCCTGGCTGTCCTGGAACTCACTCTGTAGACCAGGCTGGCCTCGAACTCACAGATCCGCCCGTCTCTGCCTCCGAGTGCTGGGATTAAAGGTGTACGCCACAGCCACCCGGTGATGAATGAATTTTAGGAGAATACAATAAACAACATTTTCACAACTTACATGAATGGACTGCTAAGAAAGATAAATAGGTCGGGTGGGTCTGGAGGGACGGCTCAGGGGTTAGGAGCTCCCGCAGGGAACCCGGGTTCAATTCCCAGCACCCACATGGCAGCTCACAACTGTCTGTAACTCCAGTTCCAGGGACCCTGGTACCCTCACACTGACATGCATTCAGGCGAAACACCAGTGTGCATAAAACAAATAAATAAAATATTAAGTTAGTAAATAAGCAGGCCGGGCATGGAGACACACCTATCATCCCAGGAGCCTGAGGCTGGAGAACTGCAGTGAGCTGGAGGAAAGCCTGAGCTACACAGCGAGACGCAGTCTCAAAAGAACAACCCAAAGCAAAAGCACACAAAGGCCACGGGATGTGGGCTGGCTTAGGCTCGCGGCCCTGAGCTCCATCGTCAGCGGGGCCGGAAAGGACCAGAGACACACACACACTAAAGCAGGACAGCCTGTCCACAGCGTGAAGTCGCCCACGGGAGGAGGGCAGCAGACGCTTCGGAGGATCCACGCACCCCGAGGACAAGCGTCCTAGGCAGAGGTTCTGCCCACTGGTCCCCAAGCCGATCCCGGTGGCTTCAGAAGCCCCGTGCAAGCTGGTGTGAAATCTGTGGACAGCCCCTCTGTAACCACCAAAGGAGCAGGGCATAGAGGCCCAGGCCTGGCATCCCAGCACTTAGGAGGTCAAGGCTGGAGGACCGCAACCATTTCAGGACAGCCTGGGCTACTGTGGAGTTCCAGGCCAGCCTGTCTGAAAAACAACAAGAAACATGAGGACAGGCACTCGAATGCTGGGACCCAGGCCCAGTGCTCACTAGCACAGACTGAGCCCTGGTCCCATCCTCAGCACGACACAAACCGGGAATGGTACAGCAGTCTATCATCCCAGCTGGGGCGGTGGGAGAAGGATAAGGAGTTCAAGGTCAGCCTTGGCTACATGAGACCCTGTCAAAACAAAAACAAGGGACTGGAGAGATGGCTGAGTGGTTAGTGCACTGGCTGCTCTTCCAGAGGACCCGGGTTCAGTTCCGAGCACCCACACATCTGCTCACAACCAGCTGTGACTCCAGTTCCAGGGGATCTAACACCCTCTTTTGGTCTCCAGGAGCATTATATACACATGGTTCACAGACATACATGCAGGCAAACATCTGTACACACAAAAATAAATGATAAAGCGAGGCGGTGGTGGCACACGCTTTTCATCCCAGCGCTCGGGAGGCAGAGGCAGGCAATTTCTGTGAGTTCGAGGCCAGCCTGGTCTACAGAGTGAGTTCCAGGACAGCCAGGGCTACACAGAGAAACCCTGTCTTGAAAAACAAAAACAAAACGAAAACAACAAAAAACCTAAATGCACACACGTACGTACACACACACACACACACACACACACACACACACACACACACACAGAGGCGGCACTCAACCTTGAAGCTCCTCCTGCCTATGGCTACAGCCAAGTTGAACAGTTGCTATGGAGCCAATATAGCTGGCCAAAACATTTCTTTTTTCCTGACTGGGACTTGAACGCAGGGTTCTGCACATGCTGGGTAAGTGCTCTACCACGTGTTACGGCCAACACCAGCTGAAAGCCCTTGACGTCTGGCCCTTTCAATGCATTGCTGGCCGGGTCAACGCTGGGCATCTACCATGACACTCTACTGAGACAGGGTCTCTCACTGAACCCCAAACTCACCAATTCCAGGCTCTAGCTAGCCAGGCTGCTCCAAGGATCCCCTAACTTCACAGCTGTCTGTCTGGCTTTTATGTGGATGCAAACACTTTATCCACTGAACTTTCTCCCCAATTCCTGCTTTATTTGGTAGATAAGGTCTCAGGTAGCTATCGGGGACTATGGGGGTCCAGCCCCTCAATAGTCTCCTCCCAGGGTCTGGGAAGAATCTACAACCAGCTGATAATTAATCTTTGATGAAAAGAAATTAATCAGGGGGGCTGGAGAGGTGGAGCACTGACTGATCTTCCAGAGGTCCTGAGTTCAATTCCCAGCACCCACATGGTGGCTCACAACCATCTGTAATGAGATCTGGTGCCCTCTGTGTACATAATAAATAAACAAACAAATCTTAAAAAAAAAAAAAAAGAAATGAGTCTATGTACACGAAATTCCTTAGTCCACACACCTTATTATTCTGTCACTTCTCCCTCCAGAAGCTTATACTCTGCTCTCAGTTTTAGCTCCTTTCTTGCCTGATTTCTCTTTACATTTATCTGCTGTCCCCCCCAGGTTCTATCTTAATTCCTTCATCTAGTTCTGTCCCTTCTAGGTTCTCATCTATCTAGTTCTTTCCCCTATCAGCTCCTCTCCCGTCTCCTTCTCTCTCATCTGGGTCTTCCTCATCTTCCATCTCGTTCCTCTAGTACTGTCTTCTAGCCCTTCGGTCTAGTTCTTCCCCATCTCTGTTCCTCTCAGTTCTTACCCATCTAGTTCTTCTGTCCTCTTTTCTCTTCTCCATCCTCAGCTCTCCACGTCCTACCTAAGTCTCCCCGGAATGCAGTTATATCAAGGCCCTGGTCAAGCCAGGCTTTCTTTTACAATTCAAAATGGGAGTGGTAAAGAGGAGCTCAACTGAGTGCTAATGACCGGTTAGTATATCAAAAAGGAGATCTGTGTGCTCAGTTCACATTCCTAGAAGTGGTTAGGTAAGAAGTTAGGGGTCTATTAGTAAGGCTGTATAAGAAAGGAGGGTCCAAGCCGAACTGTGTAAAGCTATTACTTAACATCCACCTGACCTAGGCGGTTTGGACTGTCATCACTGTTAGTCCTTGAAAGTGGCCAAGGGAGACATCTGATTCCAGAGAAAGCCTTTCCTGAGGCTGTTCTCCAAATGCCTGGAATGTGTATGTCCAGAGAGTGATCAGTCCACACTGTTAGCCCTTCTTAGGAAAAAGTCAATTGGGAAAACTATGAAGGCATACATGATTTTCACAACAGAAGACAGCTGATATATAACAAGCCAAGTAACACCAAAAACTCCTTGGGATTTGGCTTCCTCTGGAGGAATTCCCTGATCTCTCCAGGTAGTGACTTTGCCATAACCAGCTGAGTTCCTATGATATATTCCTGCAGCCTGCAGCAGGTAGCCCAGGCTGGCCTAAAACTTACTATGTAGCCAAAGATGACCTTGAGCTCCTGATCCTCCTGCCTCACCCCAGAGTGCTGAGGAACAGGCATGCACCACTCAGCTGGCCACTCTGCTCCTCTGGGTGGCCTTAGGTGTCACACAGCTTTCCTCTAATGCCAGTCCAGGTGCCCAAACAGAACCCCAGCCAGCATGAGACCCTGGTGTTCCTCCAGGCCGACAGATTTCCTGGACATTCCTTGTCACTTGTGGCCTTCCCGGAGGCTTTCCAGGTACTGCCTCTGATCTCAGTCAGCTTTCCCTCACTACAGCAGTCTATCTGTTCTGTGGTCCCAGAGTGGCCAGAAACCATAGGAACTCAGGTTCAGGGTACACTTCAGTGGAGCGTTTGTCTACTATACACAGAGCCCAGGATTCTTCCTCAGGACCCCAAAATGAAGAAAGGAACAAAATGGTACAGGGTCCTGAAGGCCACATTCTGGAACCCAGGTCTGCGCAGGCCATGTAAGGCGCCTGGGAGGTCCTCCTACCTCTCCCAGGTTGGGAGGGGCTGCTCTTTAGTCTTTCCCCTTACCATGAAGTTACGGGCACATGAATACAAGTGCCTTCAGACAGCCGGGCAGTGGTGGCGCACGCCTTTAATCCCAGCACTGGGAGGCAGAGGCAGGCAGATCTCTGTGAGTTCGAGGCCAGCCTGGACTACAGAGTGAGTTCCAGAAAAGGCGCAAAGCTACACAGAGAAACCCCGTCTCAAAAAAAAAAAAAAAAAAAAAACAAGTGCCTTCAGACATCAGAGCCTTCAGAACCCCAGGAACTAGAGCCAGAAGCTGTTTCCAGGCACAAAGGTGGCCCCCGGGAAGTGAGCCCACCGGTCCTCGGCAAGAGCACGTGTACTCTAAAGCGCTGAGCCATCTTTCCGATCTCCTTCACTTTTTCAGTGCTGGACAATGAACCAGGGTAGGCAGGTGTGCTGAAACCCAGCCCCTCCTTGGCGGAGTCCAGGGAGACAGCTAGCTGCTCCTGAGCAACACCCCCAGACCTCAACGTACCCGTTTTTCCTTTCTGATCATTCTTTTTGCTTTTTCTTTGTCTTTTTTCTTTCTTTCTTTCTTTTTTTTTTTAGGCAGACTCTCACTAAGTAGCCCTGGCTGTTCTGGAACTTGATGTTGACTTTGGATTCAGAGAGATCCACCTGCCTCTGCTTCCCAAGTGCTGGGACTAAAGGGGAGCACCACCACACCCGGCTCTTTTTACTTTTTCTGACAGAATCTCTCAGGTTGCCAGAGTAGATCTGGAATTTGCAGTCCTCCTGCCTCAGGCAAGAGGTAGCTGGGCTCACGGCCTGCATCACCACACATACTGCTTTCTTACCCTATATTGTCAGCCAACCCTAAGCACATGGTTGGTGGGTGGAGTCAGGCCCAGGGATGCCGCCGCTGGCAGATCACATATCCCCTCCCCCAGCAACAGTGGACTCCAGAGTCTCTGTCAAACCATGAGGGACTGTTACAAGCACAATATGGAGTCACCACACCCCAGCAGCCCCAGATGGGGTTATCCGAGTCTGGTACGCAGGTATGGGAACTGAAGCCCAGAGAGCTCACGATGAAGAGGCCTTTCTGATACTGTTGTTCAACAAGTCAGACCACCGACCTCAGCCACCTGCCACGGGCCACTAAGAAACCCTGAAAGCCCCCACTGCCCACCTACCACCTGCCAAGCCCCCTCAGTCTCTGCAAGCTCCATGGAAGAATCAGCACCCCTCAGTCTTCCTGCTGCCCTTGGTGTGGTTCCCACACACTCAAGTCCTCTGGCCTCTGGGCGACCCCCAGCACTCCGAACAGCAAGAGATCGCTTCTCTCCTTCCCCCGGGTCTGGACACCCACTTCTACGTTCTCCAAGCCAACCAACTGTCTATCATATGTACTCAGACGTGCCCAGGATGGCAGCGCATATTACTTCTCGAACATGAAGTCCTGACCACTCCCAAGAGCTCGGCGGGGCCGTGGGATAAGATGTCTCTGGTGAGGTCTGGGGGACCGGCTCAGACAGGCTGGGAACCCAGGGCTGAAGGAAGAACCAGGGGCGCAAGAGCAAAACTAGGGGTACACAGGGAAGCACGGCAGGTTTCTCGGGGAAACACACGGGGTGTGAAGGTGGCGGGATAAGGAAGGGGTGGGGGTGGGTCACGGGTAGGCATGGGATGGGGGGTCCTAGAATTGGACAAGCTGGAGTGGTGAGAGTGGCTGGGGGATCCAGGAACCAGGAAGGGCCCTGGATGGTCAGGAGCAGGGCCTGAGGACCAGGTTCAAAGAAGCAGGATTCAATCCAGGAGTCTAGGGGTGCAGGTTCCCCATGTTCGGGAACTGGACTGTGATGGAGGAGTATCTGAGAACCAGGTTCAGGCGAAGTGGCAGGAATGCCAAGGTACAAAGCCTGAGGCTCTAGATTCAGGGTCTTAGGTGGCACAAGGTCTGGGTGGGGTGGAGAGTCTGAGGTACGTGGTCCTGGGTGGATTGCGGGTTCTTGGGGTGCAGGGTTCCAGGCTACAAGGTCCGGGGTGCAGAATCTAGGGATAAAGGATGTGGGTGCAGTCCGGTGTCTTGAGATTAGGGGTGGGTTGCAGGGTCCAAGGTTTGACTGCAGGGTTTGGGGTGCAGGACCCAGGATGCAGGGTCTGGGTCGGGGTGCAGGGTCTGAGGTGCACATCCGAGGTAGGAGTTCAAGGTCTCGGTGCAGGGTTCTGGGTGTTGGTTCATAGGATGCAGGGTCCAGGTGAGGTGCAGAATCCGGGAGGGGAACAGGACGGGAGGGTGCAGGGCCTGGGTAGGCTACAGGGTGTGGAGTGCAGGGTCAAGGTGGCGTGCAGGGTTTGTGATGCACGGTCTTGGGTAGGGTGCAGGGTTCCGGGGTGCTGGTTCCTGGGGTGCAGGGTCCGGGTGGGGTTCAGGGTCCAGGGGTGCAGGGTCTGGGGTTGCAGGGTCCGGGCGCGTCCCGGCGTCCCACCTGTGCGCGGGGACGCGCTGCGAGCTGAGCCCCTTGCCCACCAGGAAGTGCACGTCGCACAGCACCTCGTTGTTGAAGAGGAAGGCGAAGCGCTCCTGCACCGTGGGTTTGGTGGCCTGCCAGTTGTACACGGGCTCGCGCAGCAGCGCGCCCGGGCCCGCGTCGTCGCGCTCGTCGCCCACGGCCTGCGCGTCCGGCACGGGCCCGGGCGGCGGGGATGGAGGGGGCGGCGGCCCCGGGGCGCAGGCGGCGGCGTTGCCGGGGGCCGCAGCGGCGTTGGCGCTGGGCCCCAGGCCGCCCGCGCCAGGCCCGACCCCCGGCGGGCACGACGCGCGCCCGCTGCCGCCCGCCGCCATCTTGTCGCTGCGGCGCGGGGGCGGGGCCACGGAGGGCGGGGTCATCGGGGGCGGGGCCGCCGGGAGGCGGGACCTGAGAAGAGCGAGGGGAGGAGGCGAGGGCTGAGGGGCGGGGCTCGGGGAAGGCGGGGCCTGAGAGGAGCCACGGGAGGAGGGGGAGCGGGAGAAGCGGATGGGCAGGCAGAGAGGAGGGAGAAAGGGCGAGGCTAGGAAGGGGTGGGGCATGCAGAGGGGGCTGGGGAGGAGGGGAGGAGGAGGGGCGTGAAGCGAGCCAGGGAGGAGGGAAAGGAGGAGGGACTCAGGGAAAGGGGAGGGAGGGTGCAGGGGGGGGATGGATCCCCGGGCAGAGAAGAGGAAACGGGAGGGGTTGGATGAGAGGGTGAGGTAATACAGGGAGGAGCGCGGACAGGAGGAGGGGAGGGGGGCGAGGCTGTGGAGGTGCAGGCCCCGGATTGGAGCAAGGGCAGGGGTGGGAAGGGGAGGCAGGAGAGGCGTGCAGAGGCATGAAAGGCGGAAGGGGAAGGGGGTGGGGGGAAGGGGGAGGGGCAGAGGTGAGAGGCAGGGTAGGGGGTCTGAAGAAGAGAAATGGAGGGAGAGAGGGAGGGACGAGGTGAGTCCAGAGGGGAGGGGAGGAAGGGGAGGGGCCTGGGGGTAATGGACAGGTACAGAAGGGCTGGTGGAGGAGGGAGGAATGGTAGAGGGTAAGAAGGCAGGGAGGAGGGGGGAAGAGGTGGAGGGGCGGGGTTTGTATGAGCAAGCCGGGCGAGGGGCGGGGCAGCAGGGAAGAGGGCGGGGCCGCAGGGAAGTGGGCGGGGCCGCAGGGAAGTGGGTCTGCCCTGGAAGGGGTGGAGGGAAGGGGGGTGATGAAGAGGTGGGTGGGGAAGCTGGGGCAGGGGAGCTGAGGATGAGCCTCGACCCCACCCACACACCGGCTCCTGAGCCCCGAGACGACCCAGCTCATGCCCAGGCTGTGGGAGATCAGAGCCCAGAAACTGACTGCGATCCCAGAAAGGGAGACGAGGGAAAGAGGTGGGGTGAGGTAGGAAGAAGAGCAGGGGGAGGGGGGACAGGGGAGCCGGTGTGGTGACGCGGAGAGTGGGGCCTGGGAGATGGGAAGGGGCGGGGCAGCTGGACGGAGTGTAAGGGACCCGGGCCCTGCTCCCCCGGGCCCAGAGCCTCCCAGACCCAGATTGTGAAGCCTGGGCCCCTGTGAGGGCAACACTCCCCAGACTGTAAGTCCGGCTCCCATGTTCCGGTTCTCATCTCCAGACCCCAACCTCTAAACCCCAGGGCCAGTTTGCCTGCCTGCCCAATGGAGTGGGCCTCACAGCCTAGAAAGGGAGACTGAGGCTCGCTTTAATCCCAGCACTGGAGAGGCAGAGGCAGGGGGACCTCTGTGGTTCCAGGACCGGATGTCAGGACTACATCAAAGAGACCTTGTCTATAAAACGAAGGAGACCAGAACCAACGTCAATAGATGTACATTAGCTGCCCCCAGACCTGTGGGGGCCAGTGGGGACGTAGAGTGACGATTCCCCCACAGGCACAAGTGTGGAGCACGGTGCCTCCAAGAGCGGGCTGAGGTACAGCTTCCCGGAGGAAGGCGTGCTGGTGCATGCAGGAGCCCCTGCAGTTCCTCAGCAGGCTCAGGCGGACGGCGTTGGCATGGGCTTTGAAGACGGGCACCCTGGCCAGTCCCTGTGTGGATCACTGTGGTGATATACTGTGTCCCCCAATATACTGTGCACCCTAATAAACTTATCTGGGGATCAGAAACAGCCAGCCACTAGATTAGACACAGAGGCCAGTGGTGGCACACACCCCTAATCCTATCACTCGGGAGGCAGAGAGCCAGTCTGGATCTCTGTGAGTTCAAGGCCAGCCTGGAGACAGAGCCAGGCAGTGGTGGCACACACCTTTAATCCCAGCACTTGAGGTCTCCTGCCTTTGCTTGGGAAGCACACGCGCCTTTAATCCCAGGGCGTGATGGTGGGAAGCAGAAAGGCACGGAAGGCCTGAGGACCAGGACTGGAGGCTTTTTAGGCAGTTCAGCGACACGCATTTGGTTTTCAGTCTGAGAAAGCAGGAGCTCACTCCCTGGGGTCGAGGATTGCCCAGCGGTAAGAACTTGTGGCTGTGGCTGGTTTACCCCTCTGATTTCTCAGCTCCGGGTTTCTATTTATAAGACTACTCAGCAGTTCAGATCACCCCCATTGTCTCTGCCTGGGAATGCAATCTGGCCTCCGTTTCTCAGCAGGGGGAGCCGAGATCCCCCGCTCCAGACGTGAAGGTCTGTCTACTTGCCGTGGCCAGCCACCAGCCGCGGGGGTGGCCCCTGGAAGTGTCTGCCAAAGATTCCTCCACATCCGGGCAAGGTGGGCAACACCTGTCAATCCTAGCACTGGGGAGGCTGAGGCAGGAGGACCACAGGTCCAAAGGTAAAGTAGGCTGCTTAGAGACCTGCCTCAGCCTTAAAATTTAAAAAATAAATAACATTTAAAAGCAGGAGGAGGAAAGGGAGGGGAGGGGGAAGGAGATGAGTGGATCCACACCAGCTGATAGGCTCAGTCCTGAGTCTCACGACATTTTATCCAGAAACAGGTTCTGCAGAGGGGTGGGGGTAGGCAGGCGCCTGCCTTCACCCCCACCCCTACCCAGATAAGAAGAAATCCCAGCCCCAGGGTAACCCATCTGAACAGGTCTGAGCAACCTGGATCACACCTTGCCTGCAGGCTGTGACCACTTGGGGCCTCCTGTCCCGACAGCTAATGTCTTTACTGTTCTGGGCAAGTCTGGCCGGTGTTCTGATCTTTGCAGCCAAACGCTGGGAACAGAGGCCACTCTCCAAGGTGGCCATCTTTGAACACCTGCCCTTAGGGACTTGCTTGTGAAGAGCCCCTTCCCATGAAGGCGGCCTGATGGCGGTTCATTAGCTCAGGGGTGTCACAGACAGCTAGCAGATGACAAGGAAGGACTGTGAGCTCAATGGCCTGATGCATAGTGGTCTACTGCGTAGACCATTAGACACATTTGTCCATTCTGCCCATGTGGTGGCACATGCCTTGAATAATCCCAGCACTCGGGAGGCGGAGGCAGGCGGATCTCTGTGAGTTCGAGGCCAGCCTGGTCTACAGAGCGAGATCCAGGACAGCCAGGGCTACACAGAGAAACCCTGTCTCAGAAAAACCAAGTAAATAAATAAATAAGGCATTCTCACAGAGCCCAGGCTGTGGAGCTAGGGATGACCTTGAACTCCTGATGCTCCTGCCTCCAGCTCCTGGGTGCTGAGGTGGCACAGTCGCCTTGCTAGGGCTGGCGCCCAGGGCTTCCTGCGCGCCCTATCCACTCAGGTCTGCCGCACGCCCACAGACATATTCCTAACACTGCAGTTTATTCTAAATTCTGCGAAGGCGTCAGACAAGGGCCTTCCTGAGCTAAAGTACAAGTGGGGTGGCCTGGGCCATTGTCAGCGGCCCCTGTGTCCCCTGTCTGTCTGTCTGTCTCTCCCCATCCTACCTTGTTCTTAGACTCTGGTATCCCTGGACCATGGATGACCCAGGATGGTCCTGAAGGTCTAGGCCCTTCCTCTGGGTCAGTCCCGACCCCTGGAGGACACGTCTGGAAACCTGGACTCAGGTCATCACAGAACACACTGACACTGGACACCTAGGAGGGACATTAGGACAAGCCACCTTCTGAAGACAGTGTTTGACGGGAAAACCACAGACGCAGCGGACCACAGGGGACGCATGGGGGACGCATGGGGCGGGTGGCCCAGCTCTCCTGGGGGAGTGTCTCCGTGATGTGAGAGCTGACTTCCAACAACAACCCGATCTCGTGATCCCCGAACATTCCTTCATGCCCTCGCCTTCCTTTTAAAGAGCTTTTGCTGCTCTTTCTTCTTTTAGGGTGCGCTCCACCCTGACCACGCCCCCAACTCCTCGCTGGAGATTCTAGGCGGGGCTCCACCCTAGCCACGCCCCCAGACCCTCTCTGGGGATTCTGGGCGGGGCTCCATCCTGACCACGCCCCAGCCCCTCACTAGGGGGTTCCAGGCAGCACTCCATCCCTAGCTACACCATTTATCATTGCAGTAATCCCCCTGCTCATTTTTGAGGCAAGTGTCTATGTGTCCCAGGCTGGCATTGGGTTCTGAGCAATCCTATCACTTTCTCCTTCCAGGTGGCAGGATTTCAGGACGGGCCACACATCAGGCTTCAGTGACAACCTCCTTAAAGGGCTTTTGTTAAATTGTAGTGTCTTCTCGTCTGTCTTGTAATCAGCCCTAGCCCTGGCCTCTAGAGGGCGCCCTACACCACCATGCTTTCTGCTTTCCTGTTTTTGGTTTGGTTTATTTTATTTTATTTTATTTTTTTTTTTTTGAGACAGGGTTTCTCTGTGTAGTTTTGGAGTCTGTCCTGGATCTCGCTCTGTAGACCAGGCTGGCCTGGAACTCACAGAGATCCTCCTGCCTCTATCTCCCGAGTGCTGGGGTTAAAGGTGTGTGCCACCACCACCGCGATCTATTTTTGCTTTTTTATAAATAAACTTTATAGCCGGGCGGTGGTGGCGCACACCTTTAATGCCAGCGCTTGAGAGGCAGAGGCAGGTGGATCTCTGTGAGTTCTAGGCCAGCCTGGTCTACAGAGTGAGACCATATCTCAAAATATATATTAAAACCAGCACACAAACCCAGTCAGAGTGAACAGTGTGCTAGCCCAAGTACGTTGGTTTGCTAGGGAATTATTTTGACCTGGAGGCTTTGAACTCCAGACACGGCTGCTGTGGGTGAAGGCGGGCCTTGGGGACAGTCAGCTGTGCTGTGATGAACAGGCTAATCATGAATCCCGAGACAAGCCAGGCCCCACACAAACATGGGCTCCGAGTCTCCCAGCCTCGGGCTGCACTCATTCTGTAGATGATTCTCTCCCCACCAGCAGCCTCTGTCTCCAGCCCTGTGACCAACTAATACGGAATCTCAACGCTCCGTTTCAGTCATCCCTTTGACAGTTCCTCCTTCTGCTTTGCCCCCGTGTGCAAATTTAAAGTTAAGAACTCCACTGTTAGAGTTCAGGCGGCTCCGTCGCAGTGTTCAGAGAGGAAGCCTTAGCCGAACATAGATGGAATACCATCCCGTCTCCAGCATCAAATAAACCAGGCATGCGGGGGACCCCTGGCATCTCAGTACTCACAAGTTGGAGGCAGAAGAATCAGGTAAAAGTAAACCTCAGCTGCAGAGCGAACTTGAGGCCAGCCTGGGCTACATTAGACTCTGTCTAAAAAGTAATGATAATGAAGAGAGGCTGGTCCGACGCCCCGGTGGTTAGTGCACAGCTGCTGTGCCACAGGACCTGGATCACTTCCCAGCATCGTCTGTAACTCCAGTCCCAGGGGACCCCACATCTTCCCTGGACGCCTCGGCACCAGCCATGGATGTTGTTCACAGACATAATACAGGGCAAAGGTCCAAGCACGTGAAATTAAGGAGTAAAAACCAATGATTTTAAAAACACTAACGTGAAGATGTAAATGAAGACTTGGGCATGTGGCTCAGAGGTAGAGTCTTTGTCAGACATGGACTCTGGATTTGCTGTCTAACAAAAATTCACAAAAGAAACAAAGTATGTGTTTCCCTGTCTGTCGCTGGCTTAACTCACAGGACCCCAAGAATTGAACTTAAGATGGAAAAGGAATTGTTTTTTCGAGCCAGGCATGGTGATGCATATCTGTAACCTTAGCACTCTGAAGGCTGAGGCAGGAGCATGGCAAGTTTGAGACTGATCTCCCCTGAGGAATGCAAGCTGAAAGACTCTGAAGGAGCCACTGGCCCTCCATTCCAAGAGCTTCATTTCCTTTTTACAGTTCCCTTCCTCACAACTCCTGCAGGGCACCATTCCCGCCCTGTGAACACTGTGTTGGGTCTGGGCCCGGGCCCGTCAGGTGATAAATATTATTGCTGGTCTCCACCCACTGCATGCCAGGAAACTGCCCAGTTGGATAAGCCACACATGCCTCCCAGACATCGGAATATTCCAGAACATTCCAGAAGCACACCAAGGCTGTTAGGACTCCTTTCAATGAGACAAGTGTTGGTACTTGAATAAAAAAGAATAGAGATGTCTCTTCCTGACCCAGCAAGCCTCCCTGTCATCTCACCAGGGGAGAGGGCGACATCAACCCTAGAAATGTCTTTATAAGATTGAGATTCTTGTTTTCTTTTAAAAAGATTTACTGGAGATAGTTTCTTTGTGAAGCCCTGGCTGTCCTGGAACTCACTCTGTAGCCCAGGCTGGCCTCGAACTCAGAGATTCATCTGCCTGCCTCTGCCTCCCGAGTGCTGGGATTAAAGGTGTGCGCCACCACCACCCAACTAAAAAGATTTATCTTTAATGTGTGTGTGCGTGTGCACGCGCGCATGCACAGGCACGTGAAATGGCACCCATGTGAGAGTGAAACAAGAGGACGATTTGTGTGAGTCCTCCTCTCCACCATGCGGAGTCTAAGACTTGAACTCGGGATGTCAACATTGCTACAAGCTCCTTTCCGCACAGAGCCATCTTGCTGGCCCCTCTCCACTGATTTATTTATTTACTTTTAAAGATTTATTATGTATGTGTGTATGTCAGGGTGCCTGAGGGGGCCAGAACAGGCTTTGGGTCCCTGGAGATGGGGTGATAGGCCTTTGTGAGCTGCCTGCTGTGGGTGTTGGGAAATAGGTCTCAGTCCCCTGGAAGACTGCTCCTAACGGCTTAGCCTTCCCTCCTGCCCCCTCACACCTTAGTTTTTGAGGCAAAGTCTCTCAGTGAACCTGGCGACCACTATCTGGCACCTAACTATCTCTTCTTAGTTTTTTTTGAAACAGGGTCTCAATAAGTTGCCCAGGCTAGACTTAAACTCCCTCTGTAGCTCAGGCTGGCCTCAGACTCAAATCTTCCCTGCTTCACCTGAGTAGATGATATAATGAGCCTGTGCCGCCGGTGTGGGTGGCCGGCCGTTTTTCTGTCTCTGCAGAGGAAACAGAGGAGAGATTTGTTGACTACACCAGGACCAAGGCTATGAGGATTCTGTGTCCCGTTTCTGTCCAGTGTGGGGCGGGCTTATCCAGAGGACCTGGGTTTGATTCCCAGCATGCACGTGGCCGCTCACAGCTGTCTGTAACGCTAGTCTTGGGGGATCTGGCGCCCACTTCTGGCCGCTTTGAGCATTGCACACAGACAAACACAGGGAAAACATCTATACATAAAGTTTTTAAAATAAATAAATTCACAAAAGTCAGGCATGGCGGCTCACCCCTTGATTCCCAGCACTCAGCAGACAGGGGCAGGTGGTTCTGTGTGAGTTCCAAGACAGCCAGGACCGAACAGAAAGACCAGGCAGAGGTGGCGCACGTCTCTAATCCCAGCCCTCGGGAGGCAGAGGCAGGTGGATCTCTGAGTTCAAGGCCAGCCTGGTCTGGAGAGTGATTTCCAGGACAGTCAGGGATACACAGAGAAATCCTTTCCCCCAAAGAAACAAATAAAGATGTAAGAATAAAGGCAAGATAAACAATCCAGATATGCTAGCTGGATGTGGTGCCTCTCAGCACCTGGGAGACACACACAGGAAGATGGCAGGTTTGAGATCACACTTGGGTGAGAAAGGTCCTTTCTCCAGAGCAGAGGGAGGGTGACAGAGAGGCCTCGGGCAGTGCAAAGCTCACCCTGAAAACGTAAGGACCTGAGTTTTACCCCCGAACCCCATGTGAAATGCGGGGTGCAGTGGAATGTGTGCTCAGTCCCAGCACTGGGGAGGCAGAGACAGGAGGATCCTGTAGCTTGCTGCAGGCAGCCTAGCTAATCTGTGAGCTCCAGGTTCAGTGAGAGACCCTGCCTCAAAAAAATGAGGTGTTGTGAGACACCTACTACCAGCCTCTGGCCTTCACATGCATGTATGTGACCATACACACACACACACACACACACACACACACACACACACAACTGCCAGCCTCTGGCCTTCACATGCATGTATGTGACCATACACACACACACACACTCACACACACACACACAACTGCCAACCTGTGGCCTTCACATGCATGTATGTGACCATACACACACACACACACACACAACTGCCAACCTGTGGCCTTCACATGCATGTATGTGACCATACACACACACACACACACACAACTGCCAACCTGTGGCCTTCACATGCATGTATGTGACCATACACACACACACACACACACACACACACACACAACTGCCAACCTGTGGCCTTCACATGCATGTATGTGACCATTCACACACACACACACACACTCACACACACACAACTGCCAACCTGTGGCCTTCACATGCATGTATGTGACCATACACACACACACACACACACACACACACACACACACACACACAACTGCCAACCTGTGGCCTTCACATGCATGTATGTGACCATACACACACACACACACACACACACACACACACACAACTGCCAACACTGAAACAGAATTTAAAGACTGCATACACAGTAAGTGCTCAAAAAATAAAATTTAGCAGGGTGGTGGCGCACACCTTTAATCCCAGCACTCGGGAGGCAGAGGCAGGCGGATCTCTGTGAGTTCAAGGCCAGCCTGGTCTACAGAGTGAGTTCCAGGAAAGGTACAAAGCTACACAGAGAAATTCTGTCTCAAAAAACCAAAAATAAATTAAAATTTATTTTATGTGTGTGGTGTTTTCCTGTATATATGTCTGTGTACCACGTGTGTGCAGTACCTGCAGGGGCCAGAAGAGGGCATCAGGTCCCCGGAGCTGGAGTCACAGATGGCACTGAGCCACCATGTGGGTGCAGGAATCAAACCCAGGTCAATGCTCTTAACCATTGAGCCACTCTCCAAGCCCCAGATACCTGCTTAATAGGGGGTACCTCAGAGACAGAGCTGGGTAGCTACTGCCAGTCTCCCCGCATCTCCTTCCCACTGGCTCCTTCACCCCAGCAGCCGCTCTGTCCTGTCAGGAGGCAGGCCTCCACTCTGTACAATGGAGGTCGTCTTCTCCCCCATCTACCTTTCCCTCCTACACCCTTTGGACACCCCCTCCCTCCTGTCATCCCCATTACCACCAGGACCCCAGCTCCCCTCTGGTGACTTCAGATGGATTACGCTCCTCTCTACCACCTCCCATGACTGCCACTGCCCACAGCCTGGAGGCGGGCATGGTGCTGGGTCGACACGCTGTCTTGCAGTGGCGACCACCTTGGGTTTCAATTCTCATGCCAGACCCCAGCCTCCGCTCGCCCGCTGGTGCCCTGAGTGCACCAGCTCTTCCCTCTTTCCACTCTGGCTGCATAGCCCCATCTTTGGAGCACTTTCCCAGAGGAGCCTCTTCCTTGGGGGGGGGGCCTCTGTGAGCACCACGTCACCAGTCAGGACTGCTTGTCACACTTCCTGAAATGTCAGTTCATCAGTTCATCTCACTGACAGCACCAAGTGTTCCTTTGGTCTTCCTTGTGACATTTATCCATATACTGATCAGTGCAGGTATGTGCACGTGTGTGTGTGTGTGTGTGTGTGTGTGTGTGTGTGTGTGTGTGTATGAGAGAGGGGGGGTGGGGTGAGGAGAGACAGGAAGGCGGGGTTCACATGTGGACATCAGAGAGCGACCTTGGGTGTTGTTCTCTTTGTCTTTTGATCTTGAGTGTGTCAGCCTGGCTGATTGGCAAGCTTCTGGGGTTGTGCCTCCTGTAGAGCCTTTAAGTATGGGCACTCTAGACATACTCTGTTGTCTCCACATGGATGCTGGGGCCCCCTCCCCTCTGCACACTCTCACAAGTGATTTATTTACTCACTGAACTTTTTTTTTTTTTTTTTTTCGAGACAGGGTTTCTCTGTGTAGCTTTGCGCCTTTCCTGGAACTCACTTGGTAGCCCAGGCTGGCCTCGAACTCACAGAGATCCGCCTGGCTCTGCCTCCCGAGTGCTGGGATTAAATGCGTGCACCACCACCGCCCGGCTGAACTTTTTTTGTTTTTCTTTTTCTTTTTCTGAGACAGGGTTTCTCTGTGTAGCCCTGGCTGTCCTGGAACTCACTCTGTAGCCCAGGCTGGCCTTGAACTCAGAGATCCGCCTGCCTCTGCCTCCTGAGTGCTGGAACTAAAGGCCTCCACCGCTCGGCAACTGAATCGTTTTTAAAGTTTTTGAGACAGGTTCTCAGGTAGCTCAGGCTGGCTTCCTGCTGATAATCCTGTTATCAGCCCTCCTCAATGCTGTTTTAAAATTTGTCATTTACTCCATGCTGCGGGTGACTGGGTGTGGAGGTCAGAAGTCAGACCTCTCCCTGCGCTATATGGGGCCAGGGAATCAAACTGGGGTGGTCGGGAGTGGTGGCGAGCAGACAGCCCACTTCTGGTTCTGTTTTTCAGACAGGTTCTCACTTAGCTCAGGCTGGGCTCAAAGCCCCTACTAGGCAGAGGATGACTTTGAACTTCGGATCCTCCCGCCTCTACCTCGGGAGAGGCTGGGCCACTGCTTCCAAGTGTGTGTGCGCTGTGGGGGTAGACCCGAGGGCTTCTGGCATGCTAGGCCAGACAGCTCTCTACCCGGCGAGCCACCAGCTGGCCTGCGCCCAGCCCCACCCAGGGGGGCCACAGGCCCAGCCTCTAACCGTCCCAGGTGGCACCACGCCCCGCCGGGCCTGCCAGCTTGGGCGGTGACCGCTCCCTGCCCTCTGCCTCCTGCCAGGAACAGCTCGTTCTAGCAGAGGTTGCGCTAGAATTTATTTTTGTGGTTTTCTCAAAGCCGGCGGAGCCCGCCCCTCTTCCACGTCTGTCTGCGGAGCAGCAGGGGATCCTGGCGTCGGAGACCCCGGGAGCGGCGCTCAACTGCAGGCCTCTGGCGGTGTGGCGGGGCTCCCGCCCGAGCCCACCGCGGGAGACACACGGGGCGCCTTGTAGGAGGCTCCCACATGCTGGATCAAGGCTGGTCTCCTCGGTCAAGAGGACGCAGTGGCACAAACCGAGCGTGGTGACGCTCGCCCGTCACCCCAGCACTCCACGGCCCGGGCTGAGCGGGACCCCAAACCACCCAGCAGCCCCGCCCTGCGCAAGCCCCGCCCCCAGAGCCCTCCCGGGGCACGCGGCCCCGCCCTCTGGGTCTTGAGCTTGTTTTTCTCCGGCTTGTGCTTCCCTCTGGTGACGTCACCTCCCTGGGACCCATCCAGAGGGGTGTGCGGGAGGGGGCCCAGGGAACCAGTGACTCAAGACCTGCGGGCAGCGGACCCCTGCTGCCGTCACTGAAGAGACTTTTCAATTTTTATTAAATCCTTACAAAACAGAATACAAAATCCTGGCGTTGACAGTCGGTGGGAAGGGGTCTGTAGCAGTCTTTCCCCGTGGGGTGGAGTTGAAAGTGCTTGCCCATCCCACTCTAAAGCACGGTCTCTCTTTACAGAATTCAGCATGGTTTGTGGCCAAGCCACCCCAGGATCGTCTCTCATTCACAGTTAAGGGGTCTGACCCGTCTTCCAGGTCTGGCATGGAGGGACCAACGCTGCTCACTATCCAGTCAGGTTGCTTCTAGAACTTGCAGGGCGAGTCCTCGTGTGCCCAACAGCTGAATCATGCTGATGGGTGAGAACTGGGGTGCCCGGGAGCCCCCCACCCTCCAGGGGGTCTTTGGAAGTGTGTCCAGAGGCAGGCAGGACTGAAGGCATGTCACCCCCCACTGTGACGACCCTATGAGACTAGGGAGGAGGGTGCTGGGCAGTGGGTGTCCCAAGCCCCCACCCACCAGACCCCGACATTCAAGTACTCTTCAATAACAGGGAAGCAAGTCAAATTATGTCTTTAAAAAAAAAAAAAAAAAAAAAAAGAGCCTAAACTAAACTTGAGGAACGATCTTGACCAAGGAGTTGAGGCCAGGGGCTGCCCTGGAGACACCTGAGCAGAGTTGCAGGGCGGGGTGGCCTGGCCCCCGAAGGCGCCCCCGTCCAGCAGGGCCACGGAGAAAATGGGAACTCATATTGCATAGTAGCTCATGGCTAGAAACAGACCCCAGGCTGGGGCACTGCAGCGCCACCCCAGTGCCTTCCCAGCCTCTCCTGGATGCCCAAGGGAGGCCAAGGCAGCGTTAGCCCCTTTCCTGAAGGTAGGCACACCCAAGTCACTGCCCTTGGGGGCAGAGGGAAGGTGAGGGACCTCTGGGTGTGACCGCAGCTCTGGGTAACAGAAGCAGCCGGGAGAGCTCATAAACTCCAGACCCAGGGGCAGCTTAGGGCAGGACATGGCCATGGTCAGGCTGAGCCCTGAGAAGGGGCACTCAGGTGCCCTGGGTGAGGAGACACGTGGGACCCCATGTCTGCTGATGTGGGCCTTGTCCAGCACCTCTCCTGCCTCGGTGGAGCTAGCTGGATGCAGGGTCCTCCTCCACGTCTGCCCCTGGCAGGTGGATTGGGAGCAAGAGCTACGCAGCCTGGAGGAGATTCTGATTGTCAAGCCTCCAGGGGACAGGGCAGGTAGGGGATGGGGACTGGGGGTCAATCAGGTGCATTGTCCCCATCCACCCGCCCCTCCCCCAGAGGTCTCCGTCCAGGACAGTGGAATTCCATGCCCCAGATCCAAGGGTGCTCTGCTGGACAGACAAAGGGCAACTGTGCTCACAGGAGAGCCTGTCCCTGACAATACTGAGGGATAGGGAGAGTGTGGGGTGCTGACCCTGCGGGATCCCCAGCCCTGGAAGACAGCGGAGTAGCCGGAGTGGAGGTGGGGGCGCAGGTGGCAGGGCCTTCACAGTTGACAGGCGAGCATCGCGGGGGGCAGGCCGAGTGGCGCAGCGAACCCTCCACCCTCCTCCTGGGCACTTGCTTTCAATAGTGGTAAAAGGAAAAAGAAACAAAACAAAGCCAAACAGGCGGGGGGGGGGGGGGGGGGGGCGGGAGAAAAAGCGAACACCTCCCAACAGAACCAACCCCACACCCCACAGGACCCAGGTGAGCTGGTGCCGGGAGGGCACGGGGCGGGGCACCTGGGTCCCTAGCCTTCAGGCCCTGCAGGGCAGGGGCATATGTACAAGGGGCTGGTGGGGGTCACGCACGGTCCCCCACAAGGACCACGGGGGTGCCGGACAGGCTTGCCCTCTGGCGCCGCTGGGCCAGCTTGGACTGGGAAGGTGGGGACAGCTGCAGGCAGCGTGAGGTAGCTCGGATGACCACAGGCTGGTCCTGCCCAGCATCCTCCTCACACTGGGCCAGCTGCCGGTTCATGGCAATGGCCTCAGCCGCGAAGGACGTGAGGTCTTTGGCACAGCTGTTCCTGGAACAGGATGGGGGACTGTCACAAGAGCGTGCCTTCTCTACAGCCCTGTGGAGATGCCCACCCCAATTCCAGTGCCCTTCCTTCCAGGTACCAAGGCCCTCAACAGGAGCTCCTGAGACACCTCCCGCACCACAGCACTCGGGCCCCTGTGGCCCTGACATCCCATCGCTAAGGGACCTACTGAACGTTTGCAGGGCTCTGGCTTAGGTGCCCCTAGCACCCCAGAGAAAAAAAATCCCAAACACACTCACATCCCAAGATCCCGGGGCTCACCTCTGCAGAACCAAGGGTGTTGGTAGGGTGTTCTCTGGAGCACACTGCAAGAGGGCAGGGCAGTCGGGGTCAGAGGGCACTTGAAGGGCCTGGCTAACGTTAGCCATGCTCACCACTGCCAGAGCCCACCCACAGACCCACAATCTGTGTCCAAGTAAACCTCTGCACAGTTCCTAGCTCTCCCCACCCCCTTGTCACGCCCAGAAGGGGCGTGAGCCACACTGGCCTGGGGACTCTCAGGGACACCAGCTTCAGCATCAAGACAGCTCGGGGCCTGCAGGACTGGGCCTCACTGGGGGGTCCAGCTGGGCAGAGGGGGTGCTTGTGGGAACCAGACACAATGCTGGACCCTTTCTGTATGCTTGCTGTGATGGAGCTGGGGCTCGGGCACCCCTCCACAGACCCCACGGCTCACCCCCTGCACCCACGGGTGCTGCAGGACTTGGGCAGCACTCAGCCTCTGCTTGGCGTCTCGGACCAGCAGCTTGGAGATGAGGTCTTTGGCGGCGAAGGAGATATGGGCCCAGTCCTTGTCGGGGAACTCATACTTCCCCTCCTGGATGCTCTCAAACAGCATGTTCTGTGGGGGAGGGGAGTGTGAATGACACTGGAGAGGGTCCTGAGACAGACTGACATCAGGACTGCTCAGTGGTTAGAGCATCGACTGCTCTCACAGAGGACCAAGTTTGTCCTCAGCATCCACAACACGTCTCTAACTCCAGGCCCAAGGAACGCAGGCCTTCTTTCGACCTCCACAGGCACCAGGTATTCGTATGGTACACATACATCCAATGCAGATAGAACACACACACACAAATAAAAAAAGGAGAAGAAATGGGGGGGGGCAGGGGTTCACTGTGAGGTCCTGGTGCCTGGGGACAGCTAACAGCACCTTACTCCTCATTCCAGGGAGCCTGGGTTGGGGAGGGGACTCTGGCAGGCGCACCTGGCAGGCTGGGCAGGCCTCTCCTCGATCCCAGCCACAGTCACTGCCACAGTGGCCCACGAAGGGCGGGTAGCCGCTGAGCAGGATGTAGAGGATGACGCCCAGGCTCCACAGGTCACAGCGCTTGTCATAGATGCTGGCCTCCTCACTGAAGGCCTCCACCACCTCTGGGGCCATGTACTCAGCTGACCCACACTGCGGGTGGGGCAGGCATGCGTCAGGAGGGATACCTGAGGTCCAGCCAACCAAAGGCCGCAAATGTATCCCCACATGGGCAGGTGATGTGGCCGACTCCACCCCTAGCCCGCCAACTAACCAGCGGCTGTTGCTAAGCAGAGGGCCACGCTGGCAGGGGAAAGCTGCAGAGCCAGCCTGGCACCTGAGCCCAGCGCCCGCCCCGCCCGCCTGCCCGCCCGCCGCCCTCACCGGGGTGAGCAGCTCAGGTGTGGAGATGGGAGAGCAGTCGCCGTTGAGTTTGATGCCGCTGCCCAAGTCAAAGTCACAGATCTTCACCGGCGAGACCTGGGGGTGGACGAGCATGGTGGGAACCCTGGCCTGCACGCTCCCCACCGCTCTAGCCTCCCAGGGGAAGGGCAGTGCCAGAGCCCAGGTAGGGCTAGTCAGGCGCCTCACCTGGTTGGGGTGCTCACACAGAATGTTCTCTGGCTTTAGGTCCCTGTGGGCGATGCCTAGGGAGATAGAGCAGGGAGTTGGAGGGGGATGCCTCTAAAGCGACCAGGACCTGGGGGCGGACTCCACAACCCCCCCACCACACCTTTGTTATGCAGGAAGTCCAGGGCACTGGCCACGTCCTGCACCACCACGCTGGCCTCCAGCTCGTTAAAGTGGCGCCTTCTGTGGATGTGGCTCAGGATGGACCCTGCGGTGCAGGCCAGGGACAGCTAGGTCACCTCCATAGACCAGCCAGCTCCCAGTCCCGCCTCCACTCCATCACGGATACTCCAGGGCTTCTCTGGGCCCAGGCCCCATTCCAAGTCCTCCACCAGCACCCACCTCCACCAGCACCCACCTCCACCAGCACCCACCTCCACGCATCTTCTCAAACACCAGGTAGAAGCGGTCCTCTTCCTCAAAGAACTCGATCAGCTCTAGGACATTCCTGAGTTGGGAGGAAGAGGCAGAAAAGAAACTGAGGCCCTCAGCACCTGCTGCCCAGCCTGGGAGGCGACGCCCTCATGGGGCCACGTGCTCCATGAAAAGCCTGTTTTTCCGGCTGAGCCCAGCCCATGCCCTGCTGAGGTGCTGGGCTCTGGAGAGATGGCCTAGGCCGGCCACCTTACCTATGTCCCTGGCACTGGTACAGCATTTCCACCTCCCGGAACACCCTGCTGCGGATGTGGCCCAGCTGCTTCTCGATGATCTGCAATGCAGGGAGACACGGCACGTGGAGAAGGCACCCAGACGCAGCCTGAGTCGGCAAGTCTCCAGCAGGCCCACCTGGACCCCGTCTAAACCTGGCGGCCAGAGCCGGGTCCTCAGCTCTGGAGAACACGGTTGGCCTGAGGGCCCAGAACTTACTAGAACTCAGACTGACTGCAGTATCAGCCCAGGCAGGGCACCCCATTGCTGAGGGAAGTTCAGGCAAGGAGGGAGGAAGCAGCAGTCTCCACCCTGACCCATGGCCTCACAGGATTGCCTGAGGCTGGGCCTACAGGAGCCCCTTCACTAGGTGGCTGCCACCCCTGCCCCAGAAGCTCCCACGTGACCCATGCAACTGCAACAAGGCAACAAGTCACCTGGCTGCCAGCCCAGCCAGTGCCGCACCAAGTCCAGCCTCCTCCACTCTAGTCCAGACTGGGCAGCTGGCCCCAAGGGCCTCGTCTGGCTTAGGCCAGCAGTGGACCCAAACTTCAGGAAGCCAGCACCTCTGCACCCGGTAATGGAAGGCCTAGAAGGCACTATGTAATCTTTGGTCTTGGACAAGAGGGGTTCCCAGGACCCCAGTTCTCCCCAGGCTGGTACCCTGACCCCCTCACTCAGCAGGTGGATATTGTTCCAGTATCTGGTAACAAAAATCCATTCCAGCAAGGGGCCTTCCATCACTAAGAGCCAGGCCTGGAGGGTGGTCCAAAGACTCTCGATCAAGCTGATACGCCTCCCCGCCAGCCTTGAGGAGTGGGAACAGCCCCCCAGGACCCTCCATCTCTCCCAGCAATGCAGTGTCCTTCCCTGGTGCCCCCTTGGGGCGCCTGTGCACTGGGTGCTTTGACACGCTCCAGCCACCCCAACCTTGGTCCTCACCATCTCCTGTGCTGACATTACCACCCCACATTGTCCCCAGGTGTCAATGATCAGCGGGGACATCACCAGGAAGCCCCCAGGTCCCAGCACCCATCACTCTGGCGCACAGCAGTGACAAGCCACCATGTAGCTGATTCAGTTTGAGCTCGCCGCCCCCGTGGGCCTCGGCTTCCCTATCTGTCCATGGAAAGTGACAAGGCTGCCCTGCAGGGTCACCAGGAGGAGAGCGGTCAGCTAAGTACCTGCCTGGGAACTCCAGGGACCACAGCTCCGACACCCCAACTTCCAAACTACGACTCTTCCTTTTCCTTCCCTGCTACCCTCAGACACAGGAGCCACTGGCCAGGCCAGCAGCCCCGCCTAGTCAGGTCACAGGACTTCTCTGGACACGAAGCCGACTGGCTGGCCCTACAAGGTCATGAGGCTACACCAGGGCTGTCAGAGCTCCAGGTACACACGGAGGGAGGGCACCCTGGACTCCCGAGGACCTGTGCTGGCATTCCCCAAACACAGAGCCCCCCCTCCTCCAGGGCTGCAGCACAGCTTTTCAATGCATAGTCCTCCTCCAGGCTGGCCTCTGAGGCGGAGGAGCAGCCTCGGGGATGGGCAGGCCAGCACGGCCTCCGACAGAAGTTTCCCGTTCTCAGTAACCACACTAGGGCTCGCTGCCTTCGGAACATGGAGTGAGCAGAGGCCAGCTGTCATCCTGCCTGTGTGACTAGGGCTGACCTGGATTTCTAGGGTGGCCGAGTCACAAGCCCGGGGGCCATTTTTAGATACTGGTTTTCCATGGCTGTGATCTGGGGCTTTAAACGCCACTGGCCCCTGGGGCAAGCCCCAGCTTACCTTGACAGCATACTCCTGGTTGGTGATCAGATTGACACAGGTCTGCACACGGGCATGGGCCCCTTCGCCCAGCACATCCTCCTGCAGCTGGTAGACATCTGGGATGCGAATGGACAGGTGAGGGGCGGTAGCCCAGGGTCCCTCCTTAGCAGCCCCTGCGCCCACTGCCCACTCACCTTCGAACCTGCCCGAGAAGCTGTCAGTACCCCGGGTCCCTCCTTGGCAGCCCCTGCGCCCACTGCCCACTCACCTTCGAACCTGCCCGAGAAGCTGTCAGCACCCCGGCAGCGCTTCTTTTTCCGGCCTCTCTTCTTGGCATCCGGGATGTCGATGGGCTGGCTGGAGGGCATGTCTGCAGAGGACAGACACAGACCGTGTGTGGCCTGGCGTGGCCTGGCTCCCACAGAGCCCCCACCCCCGCCCACTCCGTGGGTACTCACCAGGTCGGACCTCACACTGTGGGCTGAAGTCAGCGTCCCCGTGCTGGGCAGGGTCCAAGGAGAAGGCCAGCTCAAAAGGATTCTGCCCCTGTTGGGGGGAGGGAGCATGTTCAGGGTGGTTCTCCCAGGACGCCCCAATATCACTCCATCACAGTGCTGAGCCCTCCGACCCCCAATGAGTATTCAGGGTAGGATGCCTTCTGTGGCCAATTCTCTGTCCTTACTCAGCACATGGCCTTTCACATGAGAAGTGTCTCAGGGTCTCAGTGGCCGAGAACTGTGCGAGGCAGAATCCCTTGGGGTCCACAGGCCCTCAACTCGGGGGCTTTACCACGTGGTTGTCACCTGCTCCTGTTCCTGGTATGGGGTGGGAGGCTGGGCCAGAGAATGGTCCAGCCCCATGTCCACCACACTGAGGGACCCTCCCTGTTGCCTGACTGTGGGGAACATGACCTTCCTCTCCCAGCCTGGGGCCGAGCGACAGGAAGTCTAAGCCACATGGCCTGCCTTGTCTGCTCATGGGTAGAATGGGGACGCCTGTCCAGCCAGCTGACTGAGGGCTGACCCCAGGGACAGGCGTGGGATCAAAGGTAGGGGCAGGAGCAGGGGCGCCTTGGGGACCGACAGCCTGTTTCCCAGGGCCTCCCAGGTTTTCTCAGGGCTACACCTGCGGCTTTTAGGCCCCAGTTTCCTTGTGGCTCGGGAGGGACAGCAGCGCTCGCCTCCCTACGCTGCGCTCTCTCCCCCGTGAACGTGAACGCCTGACTTCCGGGGGCTCTGGAGGTCATAGGTAGAGGCACTTCTGTGTGCCATGACAGCCTCTCGATTGGCTACGTACATCCAAAGCCGCCTACGCCCTAGGGCTGCCAACCCCATAGGTCACCAGTTTCACACAGTCAGTGACGCGGGCCACAGGCAAGGTGCCCGGTGGTGTGAGTGCCCAGGGCTCTGCCCAGTCTACAGCCTGCAATGTCCAAGAAGCCTTCGCAGTGTGGCTAGGGTTCAAAGAGGACACCAGAGGACCCAGCTGCTAGCTGTGTGGAAGGTCTTGAGATTGACCAGAGAAGGTGAGAGCTGCAGGTCACAGCCAAGTCCTGGTCTGAACAGAAGCATGCTTACGTAAAATGCTTTCTTCACGACGGTGCTGTTGTCACCTGCGTGGTGGACTGCAAGCCGAGACACTGAGGCGAACCCCAGTTTCAGAGTGAACGACCCCCTCAGAGAACAAGGCACAGGCGTGAATGGGTGTGGGCAGCCTGGGCTAAGTCACCACCCCTCTCTGGATGTCTCAGTAGGAAAGACTGACAAGAGGGAGACCAAAGGGCTACGGCAGGAGCCAGACAGACACCTGGACATCGGAGACAGACGGACAGCAATGTAGAAGCCTTGCAAGCTGACCTGCCCAGCAGTCACTAGGAGCCTGGCAGAAAAGGGGCACCCGAGCAGGCCACGGGGAAGAGGGCACACACACCGTGCTCTGATAAGCCTGGGTATCTGCAAGACCCGCGGCAGCCACCTGCATCACACGAGGTGGGGGCTGGCGAGCAGCTGGCAGGGAGGACGAACCAGGTGTAAGACCAAAGGCTAGCCAGGGCACCTGCTGCATGACCTCAGCCTGGTGACCTTCCTCTGGGCAGGCTGTCATGGTGAGCGGCCAGCTGTCCCCAGCTCTGGGGACCTTACAAGGGTGAAGGGGGCCCGGTCTGAGTCCCTGACGTTATCTGGTCACTGTCTCCACTCACTTGTCCCAGCCTTCGACCGAAAAGACTGGGAAATACCAGAACCCCGCACAGCGAGGATCAGCTGGCTAAGGCACACTCGCTCAGGGAGACCCCCAAGGCTACCTCAGAGCCTCCCAATGTGTACATGCGTGAGAGGAAAACAGGGCTGGGGCCGTAGGTTAGTTTGTAGAACACTTGTCCAGCAAGCATGAGGCCCCAGGCTCCATCCCCAGCGCCTCTTAAACCCCAGAAAGAAAAACAACAGAAAACAGACAAGGAAACCCGGTAGGACCGGCACCTGTGCCTCTCTGGCCAGCTGCGGACTGAGGACACTTGAGGAACAGCAGCCTGGCTCCAAGGGAGCAGCTACGTGGGGAAGGTTCCAGAAGGCAGTCCTCAAGGGACCAGACCAGTCTCTGGCTACCTGAAGGACCACCTACCAGCCAGGCCTCCCCAAAGTCCCAGCTCAGGCCGAGCCGCACAGTGGCCATGCAGAGTGAGCCTGCAGTGCTCAGTGTCCACACTGCAGTCCTCAGCGCTGTGTGGGCAGTCCAGCCTGGTCCAGCCAGCCTCCCCTGGGTCTGGCCAAGGGCCTTGAGTCAGCAGGCCTGGCAGGAGGTGGCTAGAACCATCCAGAAAGCTGGGGTTTGCTTTGGCGGCCTTGTTGGCCCCATGTGCTGACCCCATCTAGGCTCAGACAAAGCCCCAGGAGGGCAGAGGCACCGTGGGTGACATTCTCAGATCCATCTCTCCTCCTCAGCCCCACAGCAGCTGACCAGGGAGAACAGGCATTGGGGCAGGGGTGGGGCCGCTGGCCAGGGCACCGGCTAGACAGGCCTGGGAATTCTTCCCCATCTGCATGCTCCTCCCACAGGAGTGCAGGCATGTACACACACCCTGCCTTCTCCACAGGGCAACAGGTCCCTGCCCCAGGAAGCCATTACATAATCCAGCCTTCCGGGTGCGGTGGGCAGGGTGACATCACTGTGTCCCTTAGGCCAGGCCCCGTGGGGGGCTCTGCCCAACACCTGCCCACCTTGGTCACCCCCAGATTCACTCATCTAAGATGAAGATTCAGCCAGCCACCATTAACAACACTGCAGAAACTTCCTGTTCGGACAGGAAATAACACTCTGGGGTGTCCTGAGGGAAGGCCGTCCACAGGCCACTACCAGGTGTGTGTGTGGGGGTGGGGGGGTTTGCAGTCGGGCAAAGCACACCATGGGCCCAAGGGTTTCCCCACCAGATTGCAGCCAGCTTGGAGACTGCAGGGGACCGACACAGGGTTCCCCTGGGACTAGACACAGGAGGGAGAGACCAGGCTGAGAGATTGCAGGGGACACGGAGCCACCGACCACAAGCCAACCTGGAGAAGGCCACGAAAGAGATAACAGCAGCTGACGCCCTCCCAGCCAGAGCAAGAGCAAGTGGGATCACACACAGAGAGAGTGGGGTGGGGGGCACAGGACTGAGACCGCGCTGTTTGCAAGGGGCATGGAGCCACCAGTCACATGCCACGCAGTGGGTCCTAGAAGAGCCGGGGACAGGGCTGCGGCCCGCAAGAAGCACACACATCGCAAGGGACAAATGTGGGGTTCACCTGAGACCACACACAGAAGTAAGAGACAGACCGGGCTGCGAGATCACGGGAGCCTGGGGGGTGGGCAGTTCGTGAAGGGAGAGTTAGCGGGCAGCCAGAGCCCGGGAGCCGGGGGAGCCGGGGGAGCCGGGGCTGCAGCCTGCTGACTCTCCCAACCAGCACAAGGCCGGCTTGGAAGTTGCAGGAACAGGAACGCTAGACTTGCTTAGGATCACACACACAACAGAAGACCGGTCTGTGACCAAGCTGTACCGCAAGGGACATGGAGCCACAAGCCTGCGGCGTGGGGACGGGGCTGCGGCCTGCTGACCCCGCTGCCTCCAGCGCTCAAGTCCAGTGCAAGAACCCCTCCCAGGCCCCGCACCGGCCTCCCGGGTGAGCTTCGCCCCTCCGTCGCACCCGCTACCGCAGTGGGACCCCCCGGACGGGACCCCTCACCTTGAACGAACGGTGGAAGCTCTGAAGTTCGGCTGTTCTCTTCTGCACCATCTTTAGTCCGGGCCCCGCCGGCGGGGGAGGGGACGCGGGGCCCGGGGGGCGGCCTGGGAGGCGACCCTGCGGGCAGAAGAGACAAAGGGCCGGCGCTGAGCTGGGCGCTCGGCCGGGCGGGGGCGGCCGGGGCTCGGCGGAGCTCCCGCGCGGGGCTCGGGCTCCCCTCCTCCCTCGGGGAATATCGCCCTTGGCGCCGCGCTCACCGGGGTCGGACACCGGCCGGGGTCGCAGCGCCGTCACCCGACCTCGCACAGCCCGGACCCCGCTCCGAGGACTGCGCGGGGAACAGCGCCGCCGCCGCCGCCGCCACCGCCTCCGCCGCCTCCGCCGCCTCCGCCGCCTCCACCTCCTCCACCGCCACCACCGCCACCGCCGCCGCCGCCGCCGCCGCCGCCGCCGCCGCCACCACCACCACCACGGACCCCTCCGCTGGGCCGCCGCCGCCGAGAGGAGCCGCGCGCGCGGCCGCGGCGGCCGCTTTTATAGGCGCGGTCCCGGAGTGGCCCCGCCCCCCGCAAGGCCCCGCCCTCCTCAGAGAGCGGAGGAGGCGGGGCTTCCAGGGGCGCGAGGGCCGCACGCCGGGGATGCAGAATGCGGCGGCACGCCTCCAGCGTGAGGGGCGGAGCTGAGCGGGGCGCCGGGCGCAGCGGCGCAAAGAGCGCGTGGGAGACGCCGAACGCGGCTGCGCACTCGTTTTTTTGGGGGGCGGGTGTGGACTCCGAGGGCAGTGGCCCGCGGAGCATTGAGGGGGCGCCAAGTGCGGCTGCGCGTTCCCCGTGTGGCGCGGAGCGTGGAAAAGGCCTCGCCGGCGGCGCCGAGTGCGGCTGCGCGATCCGGGGGCCCGGTGGGTCCCCCACCCCGAGTGGAGGGGTCTGTGCAGGGCCTCCCGGGCGCGTGCGCCTGCGCAGAAGGGCACGCACGGCTTCAGTCCGGTTGGCGGGGCGGCCTCCGTCTCGTCCCGGACGGTTGTTGCCCTGACTTGCGCTGCTGGAGGTTCTGAGCCCCGATCTTGAGCCTGGGGCCGCCGTCTGTTGCCCTGGAAACCGGAGTACGATGCCCTTGGCCTGGGCCCTGCTCCTCAGCCAGCCGTGGCTCCCTTTGGACCTCCTGGCTCCTCGGGTCCCTCGGTGGGGTAGCTGGGAAAGGAGGAGCCGGGATCCCCGATTCAAGTTCTGATGCCATCAGACTCGGTTGTGACCGCGGGCTCAGCGGCTTGTGTGCACAATGAGGTTCACACCCCCACCCCCCTTAGTTTGGAAGTTTTCACCACCTTCTATTGGGATGGGAGCTCCACCCCAGCCCCTGGCACCCTGGCATCCCTATACCCAGAGTCCGGAATGTTTGAAGGGACGGGTTTAGGGAAAGAGACGGGGAAGGGAGCCGAGGAGGATCAGACTCCTTCCAAACATTCCGGACTCTGGGTATAAGGATGCCAGGGTGCCAGGGGCTGGGGTGGAGCTCCCACCCAAACACCTTCCCCTTCTGAGGCTGGAGCATGTCTAGTTGCCGAACGAGGACTTGGCCATGCCTAGGGAATTGGGAAGACACAAGGAGAGGAGCCCCCTGACGCTATCATGAGTGTTATTTGTGTGTGTGCATGCACACGCGTGCTGCGTGAGTAACGTGTACCGCGGGCATGCAGGTGCCTGAAGGGCCTGGTCAGGGGTGGAGTCACAGGCCGTGTGAACCGCCTGTGTGGGTGCTGCGACTGAACCCTGGGTCCTCCACAAGAGTAACGCGCTTAACCTCCGAGCCATCTGTCTAGCTCCCAAGCTTCGACTTGTAACTGCATCTGCAGAGGTTTTTATCTCCAGATCAAATCCTCAGGCCCGCACGAGGGTCATTACCTGGACAGACTTGGGTGGAGGACAGAACTCAGCCCGGGGCAGTCGGAGGAATAATTTCCTGGCAGACATAAACAGTCAGCCTCAGTCAGCCGTTACAGGAGCTTGCCAACAAGTTGGACAACCTGAGTTCATTCCTGGGACCCACGTACGAGCGGCCACGACTCACCTCAGTGTATGTGCTGTGGCTCCTGTAGACACACACGCGCACACACGCAGCTAGCCCTCAGGAGGCAGAGGAGGACTGCTTCAGGTTCCAGGCCAGCCTGTCTCCCTGGCTTAGAGCTACTGAGCAAACCCCTACCCCAAACTAACCAGCTAAAAGAGATGATAGGAAAACTCCTGGCGTGCAGCCCCAGATGCCCTCCTGGGACAGGAGGTTGGCGTCCACACTCACCTGGCCAGCTGCTCACACTGACCACAGGAAATAACCCTAAACCGGGGTTTTTGTTCCATGCACTTTAGTTCAGACGCTGGGGAGAAAAGCCAAATTGCAGAGCCCGGCTTGAGGTGGTAATTCTGTTCTCTGATCCAGAGCCGATGCCCTCCCTACCCCAGCCTGGTCCTGAGATGCCCTCCAGGAGCCCCATGTTGTAAATGGGGAAACTGAGGACGCTTGGAAATGAGAAGCTGGGCCTCGAGGCTGGGTTCTTCCCGGAGTCCTGGGGGCACTAGGGTAAACCTTAGTAAGAGGGGTTTGTGAACCTTGCAGGGTATGACAGCCAAGTATATCGTCAGACCTGGGGTCCACAGGGTTACGGACAGGGACCACCCTTCATGCTTTTCTCTGGAAATGGCCGCCAGTAGAAACAGGAAGGGGTGTACCACCCTGTAGGCACCAGGCAGGGCCTGGGAGCTGTTCACTCTGCCCTGCCCTGCCCTGCCCGGGCAAGCCTCCAGCTTGCTGTCAAGTCTACCTCCAGCCTCCTGTTTACGAGGGAGGCTTCCAGTGGTGTGGGACACTCAGGCCTCCGGCGTGGGGGCTGGGAGCTGGGGTGACTAGAGGGCCTGACTTCCCCTACTGGCTCAGCTTCTGCCCCAGGGAGATGTCACTGGCTCCCTGCGAAAGAATGCCTGCAGGAAGCCTGCCAGAGACCCTGTTTCCTCTGTCCTTCCGGACAGGGGGTGGCTGGCCAGGTGATGGGTGGGTCTAGCCTGAGCAAGGGTGAGGAAGGGCCTAGGCTTACTCCCCCTGCCCAGGGTTCCAACGGAGGTGGCTGGCCTTGAAGGGCTTAAGGTGTTAGGCCTGACTGGGGCCAACTGAGCACTAGGTCTGAGCAGACTCTTAGGTACAAAGGGAGGACAAACAGGAAATGAGGTGGGGCCCCGGGCACACGGCCTCAGCTTCCTGCATCAGCTGGCACGATTCCCAACAGCCTGGCTTCTTCACTTCCTTTCCTTCCTTGCCACCAGGTTAGGAATGGGACCCAGACCTTTCCACCTGCTAGGAGAGCGCTCACTGCTGAGCCCCGCCCCCAGCCCCTCACTGGGGATCCTAGGCGGGGCTCCGCCCTGACCACGCCCCCAGCCCCTCACTGGGGGATCCTAGGCGGGGCTCCGCCCTGACCACGCCCCCAGCCCCTCACTGGGGGATCCTAGGCGGGGCTCCGCCCTGACCACGCCCCCAGCCCCTCACTGGGGATTCTAGGCGGGGCTCCACCCTGACCACGCCCCCAGCCCCTCACTGGGGGATTCTAGGCGGGGCTCCACCCTGACCACGCCCCCAGCCCCTCACTGGGGGATTCTAGGCGGGGCTCCACCCTGACCACGCCCCCAGCCCCTCACTGGGGGATTCTAGGCGGGGCTCCACCCTGACCACGCCCCCAGCCCCTCACTGGGGGATTCTAGGCGGGGCTCCACCCCTGACCACGCCTCCAGCCCCTCACTGGGGGACTCTAGGCGGGGCTCCGCCCTGACCACGCCCCCGCCCCCTGTTTGTTTTGGTACAGAGACTCGCTTTGTAGCTCAGGCTAGTTCCAAGGTTTCTGTAGCCTCAGCCATCCCTTTTGGGGTAACAGAGTGGGTCATCCCGTTCTCCCAGCCTCAGATATCTGCCATTGTCCTCTGCTTCCGTCCCCTCAGCGGCCTCCATGTGCACCCATTTTTCTCTTCCCCTGGTTTCAGCAGACATTCTGTCCACACACATAAGTGTGAGCAAATGCAGGGCTTGTGGCTCGGGACCGTGCAGCCTGTGCTGGGACCTTTGGGGAGGGGAGATCCTTCCTAACCCGCTCAGGGCTCAGGGGACTGCGTACAGGGCCCTCAACACCGAGTGGGGTCTGAAAGGGCCTCAGCACTCCAGGGTCAGAACGAGTCTCCAGGCGTGGCGCTCACCCCACTCTACCCTCAGACAGCTCAGTGAGGGTACCCCAGTGGAGAGACAGGCACCCATGCAAGTAACCTGGCCGTCGAGCCGGGGCCTGATCTGACGCAATTGGCTGTGAGCAGCCCTTCCCCTTGGCAGCAGAGCGGGACGGAGCCAGGGCCTGTGGGTGTCCCACGCCGGGAGCAGGGAGCGTCCTGCCAGCCGTGGGTGTGGCCGGGCAGCTGTGTCTGCCAGGTCTGACCGGGCTGCGAGTGCCCTGGCAGCTTGGGGCCTGTCTGTCCCCCTGACCAGGTCACGCCACACAAGTCCCACCCCGCTTGGGGTCCCTAGGGGAGTGGCTGGGAAGCGCTGGCTCAGCAGCTGGATCAAAGCCACACCCTGACACAGTGGCCGGGAGAATCCTCTGAGGGAAGTCTAGATCCTGTCACCCAGTATTTGCTGGTGACAGGGACCTAGGGTGTCACATACTAGAACCTGGAGATGGCGTGGGGACCTTAATGTTCAGGACGCATGGGAGGTACTGGGAGGGGTGTCTCGTCACCTCCTGGGGCACAGGGCAATCGGAAGCTAAGCAAAAACAAACAATAAAAGCTAGAGCTGGAGACCATCATAGTTCTTTTGTTTGTTTGTTTGTTTGAGACAGGGTCCTGGATCTCGCTCTGTAGCCCAGGCTGGCCTCGAACTCACAGAGATCCTCCTGCCTCTGCCCCCCGAGTGCTGGGGTTAAAGGCGAGCGCCCCCCCCACCCCCCGCTGCCACCATCGATTGATTATTGAATGCCCAGGGCCACTGTGAGGTCCTCCTCACAGGGAGGTCAGAGCAGAGGCCAGGAGGGAGCAAAGGGCTGCGGCCGAGGGATTGCGGGCCTCCAGAGCCGCAGGAGAGGCCAGCCGGGCCTCTGGCGATCCCAGCCCACGTGAGATGACACGGTGCCTGCGAGCCTCAGCGGCCCAGCGTCTCTCCGCACCGGGCCGGCCGTGCGGGAAACTGAGGCAGGCCCCGGCGGCGGCGGCAGCAGGAGGTGGCTCGGGCTCAGGTCCGCGTCCCCGACTGTAACAGGCCCTCGGGACACACAGACGTGTGTCCTGCCACGCGGGTCCACAGCCCGTCTGCAGCCCCCGCAGCGCCAAGAAGCCCGCGGTTGCCAGGCAACAGGTGAGCGTCGGCCATCCCCCCCCACCACCTGCCAAGGCTGGCCCCAGCCGTCGGACCAATAGGATTCTAGAGGCTTCGAGAGGAGGGCGTGGCCAGAGCCAACTTTAGCCAATGAGATTGTTGTTATTGAGCGTGCAAGCCGCTCTTAAAGGGACCGCAGGAGTCGCGGGCTGACTCTAGGCTGAGGGCCCGGGGCCTGCCCGAGGACCAGGGTGTGAGCTTGGGGGCCAGCAGGGCAGGTTGAAGCTCACATCGTCCTGTGCCTGGCCTAAGCCTGGGTCTCCGGTGCCTCAATTTCTCTTTTCTTTCTTTCTTTCTTTCTTTCTTTTTTTTTTTTTTTTTTTTTTTTTTTAAAGATTTTATTTATTTATTATGTATACAGTGTTCTGTCTGCACATATCCCTGCAGGCCAGAAGAGGGCGCCAGATCTCATTACAGATGGTTGTGAGCCACCATGTGGTTGCTGGGAATTGAACTCAGGACCTTTGGAAGAGCAAGCAGTGCTCTTAACCTCTGAGCCATCTCTCCAGCCCTCTTTCTTTTTTTTTTTTTCTTTTTTTTTTTTTTTTGTCTTTGTTTTTTCGAGACAGGGTTTCTCTGTGTAGCTTTGGAGCCTTTCCTGGATCTCTCTCTGTAGACCAGGCTGGGCTCAAACTCACAGAGATCCGCCTGCCTCTGCCTCCCGAGTGCTGGGATTAAATGCATGTACCACCACTGCCCGGCTCAATTTCTCTTCTTTTTGGATTTTTGTTTGTTTTTTTTTTTTTGTATCCCTGGCTGTCCTGGAACTCGCTCTGTAGACCAGGCTGGCCTTGAACGCACAGAGATCCGCCTGGCTCTGCCTCCCGAGTGCTGGGACTGTAGGGGTACATCACAACACCCAGCTATTAGTTAATTTTTTATTTTTTATTTTTATTTATGGCTCTGTGTGTGTGTGTGTGTGTGTGTGTGTGTGTGTGTATCCCAAATGTGTGTAGAAAATAGAAGAGGGGTCAGAGCCCTGGAGCTGGAGTTACAGGTGGCTGTGAACTGGCAGATATGCGCGTTGGAAACCAAATTCAGATCCTCTGCAAGAGCAGCAAGTGCTCTTAACCACTGAGCACTTAAATTTTAAAAAATTGTCTTAGATTTTTTTCTGTCCTATTTATTTATTTAATTATTATTATGCAGGGAGAGGGGGTTGAGACAGGGTTTCTCTGTGTAACCCTGGCTGTCCTGAAACTCACTCTGTAGCTGGCCTCGAACTCACAGAGATCTGCCTGCCTCTGCCTCCCGAGTGCTGGGATTAAAGGCGTGCGCCACCACCGCCTGGCGTAGATCTATTTTTAAATTGTGTGTGAGTGCAGGTGATTGTGGGGGACAGTGGCAGCGGATCCTCTGGGCCAGGCCATGTGTGGCTGGAGCTTAGCGTGCAGGAACTGTGAACCAAACGGCCCCATCCCCCAAGTATGCATTTTCTTTTCGGTAACATTTTAAAAAAATGTATCTGTGTGTTTTCCTGAATGTGTATCTGTGCAACCCAGGTTTACCTGGTGTCCACAGAAGCAGGAGAGGGCATCAGGGTTACAGGTGGTCGTGAGCTACCATATGGGTTCTGGTGGTGTGGGGTCAAATGTGGGCTTTAGCCAATAGGAAGTCTTTATTAGGCAGCAGGTAACCACACTGCAGTCCCAGTCTGTGCCTACACAGCGTAGTCCTGAGCTGTTCTCAGGGTGAGTTCTTAAGCACAAACCACATCCTGGGTTGACATACTTCAGTTAGCGAGAACAGTTAGCCGGAAGCGGAACTACAGAAGCCAGCACGCCAAAAAGCAAGGCTCGTGCATTAGGGACTTCCCAGAACCATGGGCTTTGGCGGATAGGTCTCTCCATCTGGCAGGTGGTGCTGTCTACATGCTGGATTTTATGGCCTGAATGGAGTCGGCTGTGCTGTGGTCTGGAGCCCTGTTATCCTGAGAGTCAAACCCAGTGCCCTTAACCAACGAGCCCCTTCTCCAACCCTTCAGTTAAAATTTTAAATTAGCATACAAAATGATAGATTGCAAGGCCTGAGCTCTGGAGCTCAAGAGTTGGTTCAACTGTTAAGAGCACTGGTTGCTCCCACAGAGGACCTGGGTTTGACTTCTAGACCCACAAGGTGACTCCCAACCAACCGCCTGTAACTCTGGTCCTAGATCAACACTCTCTTATGGCCTCCAGAAGCACCAGGCACTCACGTGCTACACAGACATCATGTATGCAAAACACATATAATTTTTTTTTGCCTCCTGAGTGCTGGGATTAAAAGCATGTGCCACCAACTGCCAGTATAATAAATAAATCTTTTTTAGAAATTTAAAGTAGAGGCCACCTCGCGTCCACTACGATGAACAGATAGGTGAGGGAGAGAGAGGAAAAGGGAAAAGCAGAGAACAAGGTTGTCGGGGGCAGGTTTGCAGCAGCCTGGGGATGATGCAGACAGACTCAGCCTCTGCATGTGCTGCCTGGCTCCGGGGAACTACAAAGGCCCGGAGGATGAAAGACTCACGTTCTGGACTGGACCTCCTTGAAGGACCAGTGTGGTCAGTGCTACCACAGGAGGCCATGCTGGTGTCCGTGGTCCATGCTGTTGCCCCTGACCACGATGAAGAGGTGAAGACTGAGGCCCCGGCGGACATATGTGGCTGTGCCACTGACTGACACCTTGGTGGTGTCCTCTGGTTTTGTAGCCTCAGGGATATTCTGTTTTTTGTTTGTTTTGTTTTGTTTGTTGTTTGTGTTTTTACTTTTGGTTTTTCAAGACAGGCTTTCTCTCTGTAGTTGAACTCTCTCTGTAGACCAGGCTGGCCTTGAACTCACAGAGATCCACCTGCCTCTGCCTCCTGAGTGCTGGGACTAAAGGTGTGCGCCACCACCACTGGGCTCAAGGTGGCCTTCTGGGCATGAGTGGCATGTGTAGCCACCCAAGGTCATGTTGATGTGACAGTGGCCTTTGCAGCCATGAGGACCCTGAGTGGATCCTGATATGGTCAGGGGCTGTGTTGAGGTCTATGGCCAGTATCACCCCAGAAGGCCATTCAATACATGTGGTCTAGGCTTCGACTAAAGCCGTGCTGACATCCATGGGCCCTCCTGAGCTGGCCCTGCCCCTCAACGGCATGGCATGGGCACAGGGAAGGGCTGTCCCTGTGGGGGTCTCCATACTTGATGGCTTCTAGGGGTTGTGGGTGGGTGCAAGAGGAGAAGTCCCACCTTTCCTTGGGGGGCTGGTCACCAAGAGTTGGACTCTGCTCCAGTGTGTATATGGAGAACACAAAATGAACTTTTTTTTCATTCTCTTGCTAGTCTTCCTTTTTCCTTGTAGGTGGGGGGGGGGTCACAGATGAGGGGTGAGGACTGAGGTGCATGTTGTGAAATTCCCAAGTAATCAATACAAAAAGTAGACCCACTGAGTATGAAAACAAAAACCGAAAAACTTAAGGTCAGCTGACTCCTCCGCAGATGTGGAGGGACCTCCAGAAGGCAATGCTCATTGGCACGCCCCAGACACAGAAGGACACACAGCACCGGAGGGATGGAGCACTGTCAGATGAGGACAGTTTCAGTGAGAGGAGATAGAAAGTTCTGGAGACCGGTGGTTGGAAGAGCTGCAGCCCCTCCATTGTAACCTTCAGTGACCCGTTGCACCTGCAGCCCTTCGGAGGCGACTGTCTCCACAGGTGACGGGTAACATAGGGTGGAAGGCACCAATGTGTCCTATTAGAGGCCCAGGGGATCGGTCCTTGTCTACCTTACTTGCTTTAGCAGGTGGCCATTGTGGCTGGTGTCTTGGTGTCCCAAGGCAACAGGACAAAGCAACATTCACCGACACAGTGATTACAGTGACCTGGCCAGCCCTGGACACAGTCCCCAGCCTCCCAGATTACAGTCACCTGGCTAGCCCTGGACACAGTCCCCAGCCTCCCAGGATTAGTGACCTGGCCAGCCCTGGACACAGTCCCCAGCCTCCCAGATTACAGTCCCCTGGCTAGCCCTGGACACAGTCCCCAGCCTCCCAGATTACAGTCCCCTGGCTAGCCCTGGACACAGTCCCCAGCCTCCCAGATTACAGTCACCTGGCTAGCCCTGGACACAGTCCCCAACCTCCCAGATTACAGTCACCTGGCTAGCCCTGGACACAGTCCCCAGCCTCCCAGATTACAGTGACCTGCCTAGCCCTGCCCACAGTCCCCAGCCTCCCAGGATTACAGTGACCTGCCTAGCCCTGCCCACAGTCCCCAGCCTCCCAGGATTACAGTGACCTGCCGAGCAAGCCTCACACCAGCTGTGGCTCAGGAGGTGCAGAGAGCCAAGCATAGCAGCACATCTCTGGGGATCTAGGTCAGCTGCCTGAGTCCTGACCCAGCCACAGTGTCACATACTGGGACCAAGACTACGCAGGCACTGGTAGCTGCCTACACAGACATTCCCAATAATCTAGAGGACACTGTGTGGGGACTGAGTGTGTGTGTGGTGTGTGTGGTGTGTGTGTGTGTGTGTGGTGTGTGTGTGTGTGTGTGTGGTGTGTGGTGTGTGTGGTGTGTGTGTGTGTGTGTGTGTGTGTGGTGTGTGTGTGTGTGTGTGTGTGCATGTGCGTGTGCGTGTGGTGTGTGGTGTGTGTGTGTGTGTATGTGTGGTGTGTGTGTGTGTGGTGTGTGTGTGTGTGTGTGCATGTGCGTGTGTGTGTGTGTGTGTGTGTGTGTATGTGTGGTGTGTGTGTGTGGTGTGTGTGTGTGTGCATGTGCATGTGTGTGTGTGTGTGTGTGGTGTGTGTGTGTGTGTGGTGTGTGTGCGTGTGTGTGTGTGTGTGTGTGGTGTGTGTGTGGTGTGCATGTGTGTGTGTGCGTGTGTGTGTGTGTGTGTATGTGTGTGTGGTGTGTGTGTGTGTGTGTGTGTGTGTGTGTGTGGTGACCCAGATGCTGTGTCCTCAGGTAGGCAGTGGGGTGCTGGGGAAGACTGGAAGTCGGTGCTCCAATGATCTTGTCTTCTTTGGAGACTTGCTGGGGACAGTGTCCACGTGAAGTTGTGAAAGGGGTAGTGGCCAAAGAAATATCTGGGAACATGGGCCATGTACCCAGGGTGGCCACTGGGCCACCTAAAACATATGCACAGGACACAAAGTGTGTGCCCTGGCCGGGCCTGGGTATTACTCCAGAGCACAGAGGGACGGTGAAGACATGAAAAGGTCACACAGCGCAGGAGTCCACAGGGGGAATGCCCAGGCAAATCCGGACTCAAGGGGCCATCCACTGGGGGGGGGGTGTGGCACTCTGTGGTGGCCACGCCCCTCACCCAGGTCACCTGTGTCTTCTGGCACGGGCCATGGAACCTCGCTGGCTGAACACGTGCCGACTCCAGCTCTGCAGATGAAGGTCTACAGAACCTGGGACCTCGGCAGAAGCAGCACGCCTCAGGAAGCGTGACAGAGCCCGAGCAGGAGAAAGCGGAGGGACATCCCAGCGGCCTCACTGGCCCCACTGGCTGCTCTCCTGCCTTAGTCCACAGTGCCCTCTATGGACGAGAAGTGGCATTGCACCAACGCCTGGGGCACCAGGGCAACCAACCACACCAGAAAGACAGACCCAGAGAGACTTCAGTGCTACGGCACAGTGCAAGCCTGTCTGTCATCCCACTGCTTGGGAGGATGGAAGCTGGAGGAGCGTCATGAACTGGAAGTCAGGAATCTTGTTTCAGACCACCCGGAGGGGCTACACAGGGAGACTTCTCCCAACAAAACTGCTCTATGGCATTTACAACCATAATACACGCACAGAAAGATTCTCAGATGGTTATCAAAACTGCAGACTTTTCACATAAAAAAGAGGGAGGGAGGCCTGGCGGTGGTACTCGGGAGGCAGAGCCAGGCAGATCTGTGAGTTCGAGGCCAGCCTGGTCTACAGAGTGAGTTCCAGGATAGCCAGGACTACACAGAGAAACCCTGTCTTGAAAAACCAAACAACCCGCTTCCAGCAAAAAAAATCAAAAAGGGGTGGAGCCCTGCCTAGAACCCCCAGTGACAGCTGGGGCAGAAGGAGAGAACAGACTCCAGTTGTCCTGACTCCACATGCACAGTGGCACATAACACACACACACACACACACACACACACACACACACACACACACACACGGCACATTCATACAACAGGAAAACCCCATCTCAAAAGAAAAAAATAAAATGCGGCTACACACTGTGGACCTAGATTTTGTGCGGCTTCACATTACCCCGGGTTCCCTTTAGGGTCGAACAGGCCGTTACCAAAGCTGTCACCCACCCCTGCAGGGTAGGAGCCACACAAACGACATCCCGCCACCAGTGTCAAGACGACCGCTTTATTCTTAGGCTTGTATTGAGGTGGGATGGATGAGGCGGTGTGGATCCCTCCCTGGGCTGGTGTGGGGGCTGCTCCGATTGGGCACAGTGCCAAGTCTTGCATGTGGGAGATACATTCAGTCAAGCCTTGAGGGCTGGTCCCTGGGTCCTTCCAGGGCTGGAGCGCAAGGCATGGTGGCTTCTGGAAGGACCCGGGAGACTCGCAGGCTTCGGGCTCAGGCATGGACATCCTGTCAACTGTACTCCTTTAGTTCAGTGGCAGACTCCCAGATCTGGGAAAATAACCAGAATTCCCTGGGGTCTTCACAGTGCACAGGTCTCAAGGGAAGGTCCAAGAGGGTCAAAGACTGGAGCTGGGGACAGTCACACCCTGTGACGCCCACCATGCATGGTATAGAGACGGGTCCGTGGGAGTTCGGTCTTGTGTCCTAGGGGCCACACACAAAAAGTCTGGCTATGCAGCAGCTGCCACTGAAGGAAGGGAGGGTCCTCGTGCCACCCCCTAGGGAACCGCAGATCCCAGCGGGTGTTGGAAACCATGTGAGAATTCCTTCCTGGGTTCTGGGTTGGTCTGGACACTGTGCCCAAGAGGGCAGCCACTAGAAACTGGTTCAATTTTTTCTCTAAAATCTCCAGAAGGGCTGGGTATGGCACACCTTTAATCCTAGCACCCGGGAGGCAGAGGCAGGCGGATCTCTGGGAGTTCGAGGCCAGCCTGGTCTACAGAACAAGTCCTAGGTCAGCCAGGGATAGAGTGAGACCCTGTCTCAGAAAATAACACAAAACAACTATTTCTGAACGGACTGGGTGTTGTGCCTTACATCTTTAATCTGAGTACTTCAGACAGAGGGTCTCTGAGGCTGGGGTGACCAACGCCCCCACACCTGGCTTCCCTTGGGTGCCGGGGTCACCCTGCATCCTCACGCTTCTGCAGCAGCACTTTACCACCTCAGCCGTCCCTTACGATGTGTGGTTTGCTTTTGTTTTCTGAGACAGGGTTTCTCTGTGCAGCCCTGGCTGTCCTGGATCTCACTCTGTAGACCAGACTGGCATTGAACTCAGAGATCCTCCTGCCTCTGCCTCCCGAGTGCTGGGATTAAAGGTGTGCATCACCACTGTCCAGCTTCTTTTACATTTTTTTTAAAAGACAGTCTTGTTAGGAGACCCTGGCTGGCCCGACTCTCAGTGCAGGGCCAGAGTGGCCTTGAACTTGCAGCAATCCCTCTGCACCTGCCTCCAGAGCTCTAGGATCACAGGCATGATGCATCTGTACCCTGACCCTGCAGACACCTCAGACACTCAATCCTGGGTGTCCTGCCCGGGGGTGTGGAGAGGTGTATTCAGAAGTGCTAGGCAGAGTGAGTGGAAAGTTCTGGCGATGCCTGATGACCAGAGTACACCCAGAAGGCAGGTCTGGGCAGAGGAGGGCATGGCACATTAGTACATCTTCAGAGGTACAACTGCTACCCACGTGGAAAGAGGGGGACAGAGTTGAGGCCACACATACCAAGGCCATGGCTGCAAGGCTGGACAGACATGTAGAGGGTCAGGGTGGTTGGCGATGGCTCCAGACCCTGCTGCCTCCTGCCGGAGGCTCTGGCACAAACACGGTGTGAACCCGGTGGCTAAGAGCACACCGTGTCACAGAATTCAAGTTCAGGCCCCTGCAAGGGGACAGGTCAGCTGGAGGGTTCACAGTCACCACGGAGGGGGAACCAGGGTCCCTCTGCTCTTCTGATGGCATCTGGGTGACGCTCCGGAGACACAGGCTGTACAACGCTGACGTGGACTTCCCAGCTGGGCCTCAGTGACACATCCGTGAGGTCATCTCCTTCTGTGGAGACCAGGCAGGTGTCAAAAGACAGAAGCACGTGGGGTACACACTCGGGAACAGGGGAAAAGGGTGCAAGGCCTGGACAGCGTGGGGGGTGGGGGCGGCCCCCGTGGCAGATGGAGAGCTTGTGCCTCTGATTTGGGGCCACGTGGACACGGGCTGTGATTCAAGTCCACCTGAAACCTGGCAAGTGGCCATGGGCCACTGCAACTTAATAGAAAGGTCGGCAGTGGGAAGGGACCGTCTGTCACCCCAGCACTCGGGAGGTGGAGGCAGGAGGATCGAGGGATCAGGCTAGCCTAGGCTACGTGACATTCTGTCTCAAAACAAACAACTACAAAAGATGACTCAGGGGACAGCAGCGCTGAGGTCCAGCCGGACGACCTGGGATTGAGCCCCAGGCCCCACATGGTGGAGGGCGAGAACAGATGTCCACAGCTTGTCCCGTGACCTTCATGTGCATGTCACGGCAGCCACGTTCACACACAGACATACACAACCCAGATAAACAAAATGAAATACAATTAAAAAAAAAGCATGGGGCGGGAGAGATGGCTTAACAGTCAGGAGCACCAGCTGCTTCTTCAGAGGACCCAAGTTCAGTTCCCAGCACCAACATGGAGGCTCATAGCTATCTGTAACTTGAAGATCTGACACCCTCACATACATGTATGTGTAGGTAAAACATTAATGCACTTAAAATAAAAAAATAGGGGCTGGAGAGATGGCTCAGTGGTTAGAGCACCGACTGCTCTTCCAGAGGTCCTGAGTTCAATTCCCAGCAACCACATGGTGGCTCACAACCATCTGTAATGAGATCTGGCGCCCTCTTCTGGCCTGCAGGGATATGTGCAGACAGAACACTATGCATAATAAATAAATAAAAATCTTAAAATAAATAAATAAATAAATAAATAAATAATAAAAAAAGACAAATATAAAAAGCAAAATCGCCAGGCGGCGGTGGCGCACGCCTTTAATCCCAGCACTCAGGAAGCAGAGCAGGTGGAACTCTGTGAGTTCTAGGACAGCCTGGGCTACAGAGTGAGTTCTAGGCCAGCCGGGGCTACACAGAGAAACCAAAAAACCAAAAACCAAACCAAAATAAAATCAGTCGATCAATAAATAACCATGACTTGGACTCTAACAGGTGGGAGCACAGGCCGTCCGTCCTGGGGAGCTGCTGCTTGAAAATTCCAGGGATGCTCTGGGAGCTGCGGGCAGGAGCCTCCCCACCAAGGTCTGTTCTAGACCCCACTGTGAGCCATGTGGGGTGGGATGACCATGACACCCTCTGTGGTGTGGTGAGCTAGAAAATCTGGGGCTTTCTGTTCTGGGGGCAGGCACATGGGGGCAGGCTACCAGGGAGACCTCTGCTGAGGGCATCCAGTGTAAGGGCTCCGCCAGCGTGGGCAGCGGAGGTCCTGTGGGTACGAGGCCCTGTGGACCCCACACAAGTATGGCCGTCAAGCAAAGCCATGACACTGTCTCCTTGCCTGGTGTGTGACCCCAACACTGACGACGCCCTCTGCCTGCGGGAGGCGTGGGTGCCCGCCCCCAGGGCTCACCAGGGGCTCCAGCTCCTTGGGGTCGATGAGGCTGAACTCCGTGACGAAGTAGTAGAAATGCTTGTAGCAGGTGTTGACGTGCGCCTCGGAGCCCATCTGCGCTATGCGGTCGAAGTGATGGATGTACACGTGCACAAACACGCGGAACAGCCGCGACAGGATCTTGCGCACCGCCTGCAGGAAGTTCTTGGGGAACGGTGTGCCTGGAGGTGGGCAGAGGGACCAGGAAGGAGACCACTCAGGACCGGCTGGCCTGGGACCCCACCCCGACCTCAGTCCAGGCAGCCTAGCCTGAGGTGAGCTCCACCTCGAGCCGCAGAGGTGAGGATGGATGAGGCTCAGAGAAGTCAAGGTGTGTGCCTGAGGTCACACAGCCAACATCCCCATCCCAGGGACCAGTTTCCTGCCGAGCCAAGTGTCAGCTTCCATGAGGAACTGCCTGGTCTGTGCCTAGGGAGCCTTCCCTATGATGGGCCTGGTCCCTTCTGAGCGCCTCACTCCACGGGCTCTATGCCGTCCTGAGCACACCAGCCACACAGCATGTGAATGTATGACATTATGGGTGTCCCAGGACGCAGGGCCAGTCAAGCCAGCCAGTGTCCCCAGTGTCCCAGGGCCAGCGCCCTAAGTTTCTAGAAGTGAGAACATGAGCAGAGGGCAGCACTTGCCCCGGCCCGGGGTCACTAAGCAGGGCTCCACAGAGGACTATGTCCTGGTCCACAAAGTTTGGAGAGGTCCCCACAAGTGGCAGAAGGGAGTCCTTAGGTGAGGCTTAAGCTGAGGACCTTAGGCTGGGGGTCATCTTGGGTCATCTGGGGCTTAGTGTCCTCAGAGCCAGGTGGGAGGGCTGAGAGATGCTGCCAGCTCTGAGGAGGGAGGAGGGACCTGGAGCCGAAGGATGTAAGGCCTTTCCACGCTGGGACAGGCGGGGTGTGTGCTCCCATGGTCACAGCAGGGACGCACCCCGACACACCTGGACTACTGCTGGCCCAGGAGCTGAGTGAGGACCCGAAGGGACATGTGCACCTTTCCTTTACTATGTTTATCATTTTTCTGCCATTGTTGTTTTCTCGGGAGCCTGGGCTACCTCGAACTGGATGCACAGGAGTTCAAGGGTTACTCCTGATCCTCCTGCCCCCTGTGGGGACCACAGGTCAGCACTTCACTTGTGGCCGGCATGTGGTTAGAGCTCCAGTCACAGCACTGGGAGACACACTCAGCAGGTGAGAAGCCTGATGCTTGGGGCCACCACGCCAGCCCTCTGCCAGAAGACAGGGTCTCTCTGTAGACCAGGCTGTCCTAGAACCCTCTCTGTAGACCAGGCTGTCCTAGAACCCTCTCTGTAGACCAGGCTGTCCTAGAACCCTCTCTGTAGACCAGGCTGTCCTAGAACCCTCTCTGTAGACCAGGCTGGCCTAGAGCTCTCTCTGTAGACCAGGCTGGCCTAGAACCCTCTCTGTAGACCAGGCTGTCCTAGAACCCTCTCTGTAGACCAGGCTGTCCTGGAACCCTCTCTGTAGACCAGGCTGGCCTAGAACCCTCTCTGTAGACCAGGCTGTCCTAGAACCCTCTCTGTAGACCAGGCTGTCCTGGAACCCTCTCTGTAGACCAGGCTGGCCTAGAACCCTCTCTGTAGACCAGGCTGTCCTAGAACCCTCTCTGTAGACCAGGCTGGCCTAGAACCCTCTCTGTAGACCAGGCTGTCCTGGAACCCTCTCTGTAGACCAGGCTGGCCTAGAACCCTCTCTGTAGACCAGGCTGTCCTGGAACCCTCTCTGTAGACCAGGCTGTCCTAGAACCCTCTCTGTAGACCAGGCTGGCCTAGAACCCTCTCTGTAGACCAGGCTGTCCTAGAACCCTCTCTGTAGACCAGGCTGTCCTGGAACCCTCTCTGTAGACCAGGCTGGCCTAGAACCCTCTCTGTAGACCAGGCTGTCCTAGAACCCTCTCTGTAGACCAGGCTGTCCTAGAACCCTCTCTGTAGACCAGGCTGGCCTAGAACCCTCTCTGTAGACCAGGCTGTCCTGGAACCCTCTCTGTAGACCAGGCTGTCCTGGAACCCTCTCTGTAGACCAGGCTGGCCTAGAACCCTCTCTGTAGCCCAGGCTGGCCTGGAACTCACAGAGATCCTCCTGCCTCTGCCTCCCAAGTGCTGGCATTGAAGGTGTGCACCACCACACCTGGCTCTGTGGGGGCTCTCTTGACGGGACCCTCACCTGGGCCACACCTTCCGGCAGCAGCCCACACGAGGAGGACGCGTTTGCTCTCCGCCTGCTTGCCCGCTCTGGCTGGCAGGCTCATCTACCCTGCGGCTGAGGCTTCCTTCACGGGTGTTAGAGCCCACTTCCCCGGATTCCAGTGCAGACTGAGACCAGCTGAACAACTACTAGATTCTTGGCTTTTCTTCCAGGAGACAGTCACTGGTGGACTAGCCTGAAACAGCCTGTGAGCCATCTGAATAAACTCCCTTTCTAAATCGACAGAGACTCTCCATCAGTTCCGTTCCTCCAGAGAACCTGCTGCCATGTTGCCAGCCCAGCCCCAGTCTAAACTACACCCTTTAAAGTGTGAATAAAAGCCAGTGTGGTGGCACACGCCTTTAACCACAGCAGTCTGCGTGAACGGAGGGGCACGGTGATCTCTGGGAGTTTGGAGCCAACCAGGGAGACCATACCTTATAAAATAAATAAGTAGGGGCTGGGGAGATGGCTCAGAGGTTAAGAGCACTGACTGCTCTTCTAGAGGTCCTGAGTTCAATTCCCAGCAACCACATGGTGGCTCACAACCACCTAATGAGATCTGCCGCCCTCTTCTGGTGTGCAGGCATACATGCAGGTAGAACACTGTATATATAATAAATAAATAAATTTAAAAAAAAAAAAAAATAAAATAAAATAAAATAAATAAGTAAATAAAAATAAAGTAAAACCCCAAACGATTGATAAAACGTGAATAAAAAGCCAGGTGTGGTCAGGCAGTGGTGGCCCACACCTTTAGTCCCAACACTCGGGAGGCAGGAGGATCTCTGTGAGTTCCAGGCCAGCCTGGTCTACAGAGAGGGTTCCAGGACAGCCTGGGCTACATAGAGAAAGCCTGTCTCAAAACCCCAAAAATAACTAACTCATCATGCCAGCATAGAGAGAGGGCCAGGCCCAGTTCTCAGCACCACAATGGCCACTCAGACCACCTCTAACTCCAATTGCAGGAGATCAAATGCCTTTGCTAACCCCCACAGGCTCTGGCCTACTATGTGGGACCCATCGGCATGCACACAAGATAGTAAGTGTTCATTCACACACACCAGTATTGTGGACCCAGCAGACACGGGGCCCTGGCGTGGCTGGGCCCCTCGCCCCTCCCGGGTGTGAGCAGACACAGCGGCCCTGGCTGGCTGGGCCCTCCTGGTGTGAGCAGACCCTCCCGCGGCCCTGGCCCTGACTCACCGACGTTGGTGGGGAAGATGTCCTCGTTGTTAATCTGCACCTCGATCCAGTCCATGAGCAGGTCCATGTAGCGGGGCGCGGACAGCGCCGTGGGCTTCCGGAAGCGCTGCTCGTCCTGCCAGCGGTACTCGTACCTGGGGCCCCCGGACATGACCGGGCACGACTGCTCGGTGCAGCCGTCACTGATGGTGCCGTAGATGAGGTTGACACGGTTGAAGAAGTCCACCACGTGCACGGCCACCCAGTCGTTGAGGTCCTCGCCCGGTGGCAGCTGCACGGCCAGCCGCAGGTCCAGCCCCGCGTTCAGGGACGCCTGCGCGCGCTTGTGGAGCTCGAAGCGCTGCGTGCCAGGCTCGAACTTCCGCTTGGGCCGGAAAGTTTTGTCCTTGTTGAACACTTGCTTGAGGAATGGGTTTGACATCTTGGTGGCACCTGTGTGTCTCAGAACGCGCAGCAGAGACCACAGCGGGATGGTGTGGTCACCCAGAGGCCTGGAACGGGAGCGGACACTGTTAGGGCTGGGTCCCAGACCGGCCTGCCATCCCAGCACCCACGAGGTCGGCGGGAGCATCACACTTTACACCAGTCTGGGCCACACAGAATAAAAATGGCCAGGAGTAGCACACACTTATAATCCAAGGACCCGGGAGGCTGAGGCAGGAGGATTGCCCCAAGTTCCAGACCAGCCTGGGCTGCAGGGAAAGGACCTGGGACCCGTGTAATCAAAGAGACTTTTCTGAAACGTCTGCTCTAGAAGGTGGGGCTTGCAACGTTCATCGGGAAACAGGTTCACCAAAGGGCAGGTTCCTCAGAGGCACATGTGCCCTCCCTGGCTTGGGGCCCTGTGGAGGTCACAGAGACAGGTGGTGCGGCCTCCAGGTGGAGACGTCGGGTCCCCAGGACCTTGGGATGTGACTTGTGAAGGTTCTGTATAGATGTGAGGAATGGCTGGGCAGCCAACGACCAAATCTTCTCTTCCCACAAGTCTGGAGCCTCATTCTCAGCCTGTGCCAAGGACGACCACGGCACCCCACTGTCTGAGATAGGTGAGGCTGTTCGGGAACAATGACCTGGGTTGGACTTTGGGGTGCGGTCATGAAATGAAACAAGGGTGCTTGGGAACTGGAGAAACATCTACAGACAAAAGGGGAAGTTGTGGGGTGGGGGAGTGGCGTGGGGTGTGGGCTGGCCCCACCCCAGACAGGCAGCCCCACCTCATTCACAGTTAAATAACTTGTGTGGTTTTTTTGGAGACAGGGTCTCATGTAGCCCAGGCTGGCCACCAACTCACTATGTAGCCGAGGCTGACCTTGAGTCACTGGTCCTTCTGCCTCCACTTCCTGAGAGCTGGGCGCCAGACTGAGTAATTCAACACTCAGCGTTAATCAGTCCTCAGTCCTTCTTTTCCACGGCCTGTAACCAGCGTGTGGCCCCGCAGGGCCCCTCCTCAAGGAGAGCGCACAGAACTGAAGTCACGCCTACACTCATGGCTACACAGCGTGACCTTCAGGAGCCCAGCAGCCCGGGGCCCACAGGTGGGCGACAGACACAGAGCTGGTGGATGCACACTGGAGTACTGCGGACCCACGCACAGGAAGATGATGCTGACACACCGAAGTGTGGTGGGACCAGACACAAGGGCCCCAGTGTGGGACTCCATGACGGGAAATGTCCTGGTTGGGCCAATTTACAGACAGCAGTGGATGTGTGAGGACCAGGAAAGGGACATCACAGTTCAGAGGGTGATGGAATGTTCTGGAATTAGAGATGGTGACTGTACAACTTAGCTTGTACTTAACCCTGCTTTCTGTGCCTTAAACCGGTGACTGAGTCACAGGGCACACGAATTAGGACGTCAACAAAACCGCATCCAACACTCAGTGCTCTAGACACCAGAAAGGAAGAAGCCAAGATTAGTTCCCTGGGGCTCAGCTGGGTCAACTGCACCGTTCAGAACAGGACTTTATAGGCAACATGGCTATGGAAAAATCTAGAAAATAAGAGGTTAAGAGGTTATAAGCTGAGCGTGGTGGTTCATGGCCATGATCCCAGCACATAGGAGGTGGAGACAGGAGAATCAGGAATTCAAGGTCATCTTCAGCTACAGGCCAGCCTGGGCTACACAGTGCGCTTGAGGCCAGCCTGGTCTACATAGTGAGACCACTCAAAATAAATAAATAAAAACAAAGTAGAGGTTGATGATTTATCCCATGGTGAGCCCATGTGGGAGTCACCAGGAACACCCGGAGGCTGTGGCACCCCAGAGAATGTGGTACCTTGGAGGCTGTGGTACCCCAGAGGCTGTGGTACCCCGGAGGCTGTGGTACCCTGGAGGCTGTGGTACCCCAGAGGCTGTGGTACCTTGGAAGCTGTGGTACCCCAGAGGCTGTGGTACCCCGGAGGCTGTGGTACCCCAGAGGCTGTAGTACCTTGGAGGCTGTGGTACCCTGGAGGCTGTGGTACCCTGGAGGCTGTAGTATCCCAGAGGCAGGAGTCTGTGGATGCTGGATAGGTCCCAACTCCCCCAAAGCACCTGTTCCCCATGTCCCCACCCCCACCTCTGTGTGAGAACTTGCTGGTTCACACCTGACTAGGCACTGTGCACCTCACAGCCTTCTGAGGAAATGCCACCTCCACTGCACAGTTCCCCTGAGGCTCTCATGGCACAGTGGCCATTGGGCCGTGCTTCTCTGTGGGGCATCATGGCAGAGGCAGAGGAAGTGTCCTTGGTACCTCACCCACTGTACCCAGCTGGGGACAGCCACTCATCTGTCTGTCCGTTCCCCCCCCCCCCCCCCGTCCCGTCCCGTCCCCCCCCCCAGGGAGCAATCCCCTGCCCCCGACCCTGGGGGAGGTGGGGAAGCTGGCTTGTTCAGCACCACACAGCCTGTGGGAGGAGCCCTGGGGGACAGTGACAGCGGACTGAGGGGGCTGAGGTGTCAGAAGCCTTGAGCATGCACACACTTCAGGAATCTACTGGCCTCCAGGGCTGGGTCTCTCCCCACTCCTAGCTCAGGCCCCCTCTCTCTTAGGCAGACCAGCCTGGGGCCTCCCCAGAAGGCTAGCAATTAAGAGATGCCGCCAGCTCTTTGTTTTCTGTTTCTGAGTCAGGGCCTTGCGCAGCCCAGGTTGGCCTTGAGTTCCTGGTCATCTGCCTCCACCAGCCTCCCTGACACGCAGGGCCCATTCCCACTGCAGCCAGGAAGGCAGGGGTGCCCACATCCCTCCACGGCGACTGTTACCTGCTCAGCACCCCCTCAGGCTGCCTGCCCACATCCGGACAGTCTGCAGTCTAAACTCATTGTACATGCTCACTAGACAAGCCTCAGTTTACCAGAGATGGCAGGTACAGTGGCTGCACCTGGGACCCGGCTGGCTCCCCTGAGCAGGCCCCTAGGTTATACCTTGCCTCTGGTTGTGCTGAGGGGAGCTGGGCCGGCTACCACCTGCCGGTGGCTGTCTGTCTGTCTGCCTCAGGGTTTTCCTTGGGACAATTCTGGGGCTTCCCTCTAATGCTGTCACCAAGCTGGGGCAAGCAGGAGCAGGGGCCACCATGGGGAGGCATGAAGGGGCCTCTGAGTGACACCAGCTCGGGGTTTGGGAAGGGACAACCCTCTCAGGAAGGTCTCTCCACCTCAAAGGGGACGATCCCTCCGGAGGCCTAGACCAACAAGGCTCTGAAAGCTTCCCTCACTTGTCCGGTTCTCAGATTTTATTCTGAAACATGGCCATTAAGTTGCTGGCTTTGAACTCACGGAGTAGCTCAGGGTGACCCTGAAATCTCCACCCTCTCTCTTCAGCCTCCCACTGGCTGGGCTGATACTATCATGCCAGCCTGCTGTGGTCCTTTTCTACATTTCCTGTGTGTCTACTGCACTCCCACAAGGTTGTTCTAGAAACTGAAGTGGCAGAGGCCTTTCACAGTCCCCCGTCACATGTCTGCGTCCTCTTAAAAAGCGGGTGTTTTGTTTTGTTTTAAGGGAGAAGCAAATGTTTTCTAGAAAATCTGGGGATGGATAGAGTCCTCTCTGTCAGGAAGAGACTTTCTCTGGCACAGAGACCTAAGCTGGCCATCACCCTCCTCCCCACACAGTTCCAGTCACCGTCTGGGCACCTCTCTGGTCCTCTTAGTGGACTTCCAACAGCTGCTCAGAACTGGACACCAGCACCTCAGGGTCTTCTTCTCCAGGTCGTCCGTCCCACTGGTGAACAAGACATGACAGACAGTCAGAACCTTCTAGAAGGACGTGAGGTAGATAAGGCTGCTCTACCCAGCACCCACAGGCTCCTCTTCTTCCCTTTCTGAAAACAAGAAAACAGAGCACTAGGCACCAAGGCTCTGACCCCTCCCAGGGCAGGGCGCAGGGCTCAGGAGCCCTGGGTCACCCACTTCCTTCCGGAGGTTTCCACATCCTGCCATCGCCTTGGGGACAGGGCCTGAGCTGGTTGCATGTGTTTGCGCAGTGTGCAGCGCTGGCCTCTGGCAGGGTCTCAAGGCCACCTCCACCCAGAAAGGGTCACTTCAGGGTTAGGCATGCAGCTTGGTGGGCAGTGCCTGAGTCTCGGGGTTCACACCCAGCACCCCAACAGACAAAACAAACCGGAAGTGAGGCCTCTGCCCTCCACCTTGTATTTTGATTCTACTCACTATTACACGTTTCCAAACCTCACTGTGAGGGGACCACAGAGCCAGCATGCTGGCGGCAGAGCACGCACCCCACAACTGCCGGCCATCCCCCCAGTCTCCAAACAATTCCTTTTTTCTTTTTTCTTCCCTTTTTTTTTTTAACACAAGGTCTCATGTAGCCCAGGCTGGACTCGAGCTCACTGTGTAACCAAAGGTGACGTGAAACTCCTGATCCTCCTACCTCCACTTCTGAGTGCTGGGTAATGGGGGCTGGGGTGGAGCCCATGGAGGGAGGCCAGTGCTCTCCACCAGGTCAGTCCACATTTCCTTTCCTTCAGAGTCTTGCTCTATATAGCACAAGTTGCTTTGAAGTTCCTGCCTCAACACCCTGATTCAGAACTCTTAATTTTTAGGTTTTGGGTGCTGCACCTGACACATGCTGGGGCCCTAGAGGAGACCTCTAGCAAAATGACCATTTCCAGCAGGGCAGCAGGCACAGGACTACTTTGCAGATGGAGAAACTAGGGTCAACCCTCTTTTGTTTTTGAAATGAGGTCTCAAAGTGTAGCCCAGGCTAGGCCAGAACTTATTATTTTTCCTAGTGTTTATTTAGGATTGTTTATAATTGTGTACACTTCGGTTTTCTGATCTAAACACAGAAAGAAAAAAATGTATCTTCAAATAATCAAAAGGTAAACCAGGGCTGGGGACTCGGTTCAGGGGTGGAGCTCCGCCTAGAATCCCCCCCCTGTGAGGGGCTGGGGGCGTGGTCAGGGTGGAGCCCCGCCTAGAATCCCCCTGTGAGGGGTCTGGGGGTGTGGTCAGGGTGGAGCCCCGCCTAGAATCCCCCAGTGAGGGGCTGGGGGCGTGGTCAGGTGGAGCCCCGCCTAGAATCCCCCAGTGTTTGGCTGGCAAGTATTCATGGGTTCCACATCCCAGTTCCACTGGGGGAAAAGGGAAAAGGAGGAGGAACCAGCCGTAGGATGATCCTCAGCAACGGGCAGCACACCCTCGGCGGGACTACGCTGCATAGAATCCTCCTGTTCTGACAGGTTTTGCCCTTTCTGGTTAAGAAACTTCAAGTCCGGCATTCTGGGAAAGCCAGATCTATTCCCAACTGCGGGGATTTCTGGGAACTTCCCTTGCTGAAACCCCGCTTTCTGAGTGGAGGGGATTTCCAGAGCAGGGGACGCTGACCGGAGAGATGACCCACAGGGACTTTCGGAGTATGGGGGTCACGCAGGAAGTCTGCATGTGAGCTGGGCCATCCCACCTGGTAAAGAACTGGCACTCCTGGGTTGTAGCCCAGGCTGGCCGTGAACCTGACCTTCCTGCCTCTACCTCCAGTGCTAGGCTGACAGGCCTGCCCCACCACGCCTGGTCTCTGAAGGGCAGTTTGCAAGCGTCCTGAGAGATGTAACAGCGTGTCTTGGGTTCCAACATGGAGCCGGGGAGAAAAACCCAAGCAGGGTCAGTGAGCTGGCCCTGTGGGTGAGGACGCCACCACAGCCTGAGAAAGTGAGTCAGTCCACAGGAACACACACGGTGGAAGGAGAGGCCAGACTCCTCCCTCCTCTAACCTCTTCCCACCAAATTAAATAAGTGGATGGAGAAATGCAAATTTCGTTAAGGTTCAGACAAAGGCCCTCCCCATTGCTGCACTGGGGGAGAGGCATGATTAAACTCCTCCAGCCACAGACCCCAGCGCTGGGAGGCCCTCCCCAGTGAGGCCACAGACACACAGAGGTCACTGTGGAACCAAGCAAGCCCCCCACACTCAAGTCAGTTACACCATGAACCTAAAATGCTGCTTCAACGGCAGCAAAGCTGAGGCAGGAGGATTGGGAGTTCAGGTCAGCCCGGGCCACAGAGTGAGCTCCTGGCCACTCACGGTCACTTGACGAGAGGCTCTGCTCCAATCAGTGAACTCCATCATGCCTGCGTTCTAGTGCGCAGATTTTGTTCCTAGCTACTCAGGAGGTTGAGGCAGGAGGACTGCTTGAATCAGAGCTCTGGACCAAGCCAGACCACACAGCAATACGCCGTCGCTTTAAAAACCATGATTACATGCCCAGGCCAGCACTGGGAGGCGGAGGCAGAGGCAGGCAGATCTGTGAGTTCAAGGCCAGCCTGGACTACACAGGGAGACCCTGTCACAACCCACCCCCCAAAGAAGCTATCTATTCATCACACCTTTGCTGACGGAATGAATGTGATGGAGACCTCTAGACCTCCAGGAGAGCCAAACACGCAGTTTCACACTTTCTGGTTGCCTTATAAAAGAGAGAAAAGCAAGAGGGATGGGGTGTACAATAACACTCAGATGTTCTGATTTAGTGTGATTCTGCCCCAATAAACCCACTAAGACCGGAGATATCCACACCTGCGGGTCTAACGCTTGGGAGACTGAGGCAGGGGAACTGCTGAGTTTGACACTGGCCTGGGCAACCAAGGGAACAGCAAGCCAGCTGGAGTGTGTACACAGCAAGTCCTATTCAACAGAAATGAAATTAAAAGATAAAAAAGCTGAAGCGATGGTGCCCCGCTGAAGAGCACTTACTGATCTTGCAGAGGGCTGGGGTTCGGTTCCCTGCACCCACATGGCAGCTCGCAACCTGCTGGGACTCAAGTTCCAGGGCACCCGACGCCCCTTCTGACTTCCTGGGGCTCTTGTAGGCAGGTGGTGCACGCGCACGCGCGCGCGCACACACACACACACACACACACACACACACACACACACAATACACATGTATATCTCCTATGTCGAAAGGCGTGTCACCCACAGAACCCAAAGAACATCCCAACAGCCACATGATGCCCTACAGTGTCGTCCTGGTTTCAGTCTGACATGACATCTGACTGGTGGCATCTGCCTATTCCACATGTCACCAGTCCGGACAGATGAGGTTCAAATCCTGTTTGTATCACTTTCACACCATCCTCACATCGAAAAACTAATTCTACCTTGGGGCTGGGCTCATCTTTTTTAAGCCAGGCCCTTGGATACCCTAAATTAATGTTCTGCTGCTGAGCCTAGCCCCCAGCCCCTCACTGGGGATTCTGGGCGGGGCTCCACCCTGACCACGCCCCCAGCCCCTCACTGGGGATTCTGGGCGGGGCTCCACCCTGACCACGCCCCCAGCCCCTCACTGGGGATTCTGGGCGGGGCTCCACCCTGACCACGCCCCCAGCCCTCACTGGGGGATTCTAGGCGGGGCTCCATCCTGACCACGCCCCCAGCCCCTCACTGGGGATTCTAGGCGGGGCTCCACCCTGACCACGCCCCCATCCCCTCACTGGGGATTCTGGGCGGGGCTCCACCCTGACCACGCCCCAGCCCCTCACTGGGGGATTCTAGGCGGGGCTCCACCCTGACCACGCCCCCAGTTCCTCACTGGGGATTCTAGGCGGGGCTCCACCCTGACCACGCCCCCAGCCCCTCACTGGGGATTCTAGGCGGGGCTCCACCCTGACCACGCCCCCAGCCCCTCACTGGGGGTTCTGGGCGGGGCTCCACCCTGACCACGCCCCCACACCTCACTGGAGATTCTGGGCGGGGCTCCACCCTGACCACGCCCCCAGCCCCTCACTGGGGGATTCTAGGCGGGGCTCCACCCTGACCACGCCCCAGCCCCTCACTGGGATTCTAGGCGGGGCTTCACCTGACCACGCCCCCAGCCCCTCACTGGGGAATTCTAGGCGGGGCTCCACCCTGACCACGCCCCCAGCCCCTCACTGGGGGGTTCTAGGTGGGGCTCCACCCTGACCACGCCCCCAGCCCCTCACTGGGGATTCTAGGCGGGGCTCCACCCTGACCACGCCCCCAGCCCCTCACTGGGGGTTCTAGGTGGGGCTCCACCCTGACCACGCCCCCAGCCCCTCACTGGGGATTCTAGGCGGGGCTCCACCCTAACCACGCCCCCAGCCCCTCACTGGGGATTCTAGGCGGGGCTCCACCCTGACCACGCCCCCAGCCCCTCACTGGGGATTCTAGGCGGGGCTCCACCCTGACCACGCCCCCAGCCCCTCACTGGGGATTCTAGGCGGGGCTCCACCCTGACCACGCCCCCAGCCCCTCACTGGGGATTCTAGGCGGGGCTCCACCCTGGCCACGCCCCCAGATCCTCACTGGGGATTCTGGGCGGGGCTCCACCCTGGCCACGCCCCCAGCCCCTCACTGGGGATTCTAGGCGGGGCTCCACCCTGGCCACGCCCCCAGATCCTCACTGGGGATTCTGGGCGGGGCTCCACCCTGGCCACGCCCCCAGATCCTCACTGGGGATTCTGGGCGGGGCTCCACCCTGGCCACGCCCCCAGATCCTCACTGGGGGTTCTGGGCGGGGCTCCACCCTGACCACGCCCCCAGCCCCTCACTGGGGATTCTAGGCAGGGCCCCACCCTGACCACGCCCCCAGCCCCTCACTGGGGATTCTAGGCGGGGCTCCACCCTGACTACGCCCCCAGCCCCTCACTGGGGATTCTGGGCGGGGCTCCACCCTGACCACGCCCCCAGCCCCTCACTGGGGATTCTAGGCGGGGCTCCATCCTGACCACGCCCCCAGCCCCTCACTGGGGGATTCTAGGCGGGGCTCCACCCTGACCACGCCTCTGGCCCCCTCACTGGGGGATTCTAGGCGGGGCTCCACCCTGACCACGCCCCCAGCCCCTCACTGGGGATTCTAGGCGGGGCTCCACCTTGACCACACCCCCAAGCCCTCACTGGGGGATTCTGGGCGGGGCTCCACCCTGACCACGCCCCCAGCCCCTCACTGGGGGATTCTAGGCCTAACCACGCCCCAGGTTTTTTTTTTTTTGTTTTTTGTTTTTTTTTTTTTTTTCGAGACAGGGTTTCTCTGTGTAGCTTTGCGCCTTTCCTGGAACTCGCTTTGGAGACCAGGCTGGTCTCGAACTCACAGAGATCCGCCTGGCTCTGCCTCCCGAGTGCTGGAATTAAAGGCGTGCGCCACCACCGCCCAGCCACGCCCCAGTTTTTTGAGATGGTTTCTTTGTGTAGCCCTGGCTGTTGTAGACCAGGCTGGCCTCCAACACAGAGATCCACCTGCCTCTGCCTCCCTAGTGCTGGGATTAAACCGTGCACCCCCACCCTGGCTCCTTTTGCTCTTTTTGAAATGAGGTTTCACTAAGTTGCCCAGGCTGTCCTTGGTCTTAAATGAAACTGTTGTGCATCAAGGTGGAGAAAGGACAGACGTCAAGGAGCCTGGGCGGAAGTCTCAGGCCTTGTCACCGCTCTATAATCAGGAGGTTGGTCAATGAGTTCTAATAAGGTGCCCCGGACAGGACGTGGGAAGTCCTCAGAGCGGTGCCTCTCAGCTTCTCTGCTCCTGCCCTTGTCAATAGTTAAGTCTATGGTCTCTTTTACATCCTGCTGTCCCCAACTGTCACCTCTCTGAGCTTCTCACTTCCAAAACTACTCATGGGTGCCTCCATGCTGAAGGAAGCGTGGACTTGAGAGGAGAGTTCTTACTGTCCCTGGGCTGCATGGGGGAGGGGAGGCGCCAGCCCTCAGGATGCCTAGGAACACGGCTACTAGGAGCCTCTAAGATTTTATGATCTCCAGGAAAGACTGCAGAAGGTGTGGAAGGAACCTGAGACTGGGCAAGCCACTGTCCAGTGCCCCCATCCTAAATCAGAAACCAAAAAAAATACAAGGATCCAGGTGGGCTCTGGAATATGTAGAAAGGGCCTTTGCCACGCCTCACACTACACCAACCCTTTGCTTTGAATGTAGGCCTAGGGAAGGGGGAGGGGGAGGAGGGGAGAAAGGCAGTGGAAAGGAAAAGGTATTGGCGCATGCCTTTAATCCCAGTATTCAGGAGGCAGAGGCAAGCTGATCCCTGTGAGTTCCAGGACAGCCTGGGCTGAATAGTGAGACCCTGTCTCAAAAAAATAAAAATTAAAAAAAGAGGAAGCTGCCACCGAAGTTAACTTCCTGTGATCTGTTTTCGAATCTCCCCTGCCCATCCTTTTTTTTTGGCGGGGGAGTGGTAAGGGGATGGTAGTGGGGATGGAACCAGGGCTTTACAGACACAAGGCAAACGCTTCGTCCCCGAGCAAAGAGCCCCATGAATTGTAGTCAGAAACGTGACCGTTTCAAAGAAACGAGTCAGGCGGGAGGCGAGAGGGAGGACCCGATCCAGCAGCTGACGGCCAGCCTGTGCTACCTGAGACCTCAAATATTAAAGGTGGGGTTGTGACCCACGGCGCCCACGTTCCCCATGCTGACGCAGGGTCCTGGCGACCCGCGGGTGCTCCTTTTGACAGGCAGGTCCCCACCTCCGCTTTGGCCCCGGAGTCAGGGGGCTGACACTGGACACTGTCATCCCGAGGGACGGGGTCCCGCCGCCCGCCTCCGCGCTCCGAGGACCCACCTGGCCGCCGCAGGACCGCCACGGTCTGGAGCCGCCTCCCGCCTCCCCGAGCCTCGAGCCGCGCCCGCAGAGGGACACGCCCGCGGAGGGACACGCCGCACGCCGGCCGCGCCCGCCGGCTGGATTCACTTCCCTTAAAGGGACGGGGCCCGGATGGAGGCGTGGCTCCCGAGGGCCCGTATGGAAGGCGGGCACTCAGGTCCCCCGGAGACTAGGACAGGCGCTGCTCATTGGCTGGAGCCCGGCGGTTGAGGGGCGGGGTCGAGCCCGTGGGCTCCGGCTCAGGAACTGGCGCCAGTCCTCGGCGCATGCGTTAGGTGCTGTCGGTGAGGCGGAGCCAATACGAGCGGGGAACCTGGAGGCAGACTGGCATTACCAATCGCCAATTGTAACAGGGGCGGGGACAGAACTAGGGTGGAGCCACAGGCCCGGGGGCGGAGCCAGCCCTGGGACCTGAGTCTAATTGGCACAGGGCAGGCAGGAGGCGGAGCCATCCGCAGGGCGGGACCAGGCCTATGGGCGGGACCAGGCCTGGGACCGACGTCTAATAGGGACGGGGCCAGGCGGGGGCGGAGCCATCCATCGGACACACCCAGGATCGTGGGCGGAGCCATATCTGGGGCGGGGCGGGGCCAGAGCTGGAGGCAAGGCCAGGCCGGGGGCGGGGATGGCGCGGCCCGGGCCCAGAGCGCGCGCCGTTGGTTGGTGCGGCGTGACGGGGCGTGGCGCGGGCGGCGCCGTTGGTTGGTGCGCGGCTGGAGGGCGCGGCGCTGGCGGCGCCGATGGATGGGCACTGCGGGCCGGGCCAGGCCATGGCGTTGCTGCTGTGCCTGGGCATGACAGCGGCGCTGGCCCGGGGCTGCCTGCACTGTGACCCCAAATTCTCGGAGAAGTTCTCCTTCTACCGCCACCACGTGAACCTCAAGTCCTGGTGGGTGGGTGACATCCCCGTGTCGGGAGTGCTGCTCACCGAGTGGAGCCAGAACACGATGAAGGAGCTACACCTGGCCATCCCCGCCGAGATCAGTGAGCGGCGGAGCCCATCCCAGGGTCAGGAGACGAGCAACAGGGACCCCGGGCTGTGCAGCTCATCTGCTTCCTCTCCCTCCCGCCCTCAGCCCGGGAGAAGCTGGAGCAAGTGGCAGGAGCCGTGTACCAGAGGATGGACCAGCTGTACCAGGGGAAGATGTACTTCCCAGGTAAAGAAGGGAAACTGAGGCAGGGCCGGTGGGGGCCACCAGGCACCTGAGCTTGACCATTCTGCTGTGACTCCCACATCAGGGTATTTCCCCAATGAGCTGCGGGCCATCTTCCGGGAGCAAGTGCGCCTCATCCAGAACGCCATCATAGAGAGTGAGCAGTGGGCTCCAGAGGGGGCACAGTGCCCATAACCGCAGGCACTAAAGGGCTGGGGGCGCTGGAAACAGGGTTCAGGGAGTGGCTCTGCAGGAGGCCCTTTGCGTGAGTGGTCACCGGCACACCCATCACCCCTCACATCGATCATGCTAGTCTCCCGGTAACGGCGTGAGCATTGTAACCATCCTTCCCCTAGGTTAGCTCTATCTTGCACTGAGGGCCTCCCAGAGGCCCCCTTCTCACTTTCATGAAACACATGGGGCACATGCCTGTAATCGTCGCACTCCGGAATGAGGGAACGAGGCAAGAGGATTGATTGCCACAAGTTCCAAGTCAGCTCGGCCTACCTTCTCCATGCCGGGCTAGCCTGGGCTACAGAAACAGAAGTGGGGCTGAGGGACAGGTCTTGAGCTCTGGGCCTTGTCAGAAGACACTGTCCTGTTGTGTCCCCCCCTCCCCCCAGGCCGCATCGACTGTCAGCGTCACTGTGGTAAGTGAACCATGGTCCAGGCTGAGGGCCACAGTGGCAGGGGCCCAGGCTGGGGGGCCCAGGGAAGTCTGTGGCTGCCTCTCGTGTGTTGCAGGCATCTTCCAATATGAGACCATCTCCTGCAGCAACTGCACAGACTCGCACGTCATCTGCTTTGGCTATTACTGCAAGTATGGCTGAGTCACCTGTCCACTGCCCCTGGGGTCCTGGGATCGTCACCCGGGCAGCAAGGGGTCTGGGCCTCGGCGATACCCCACCGGCAAGCAAGCCCTGTGTTCCCCCAGGTCATCGGCACAGTGGCAGTCAGCTGTACAGGGTCTTCTGAGTTACATGTGAGCCGGGGTTTATTGGGCACCAGGACTCAGAGAGGGGGACACAAAGAGAGGCCACTTGGTCCCCTGACTCCAAACCAATTGTCGTTGTAGACATGCCTGGCACCAGTAAGTTCCTGCTCAAATCCATCTCCAGTTTTATCCGAGACAGTGTGTGTGTGTGCACGCACCTTACGGTGAGGTTTCGAAGCTTACAGAGGCCCAGGAGGACCTTGCTCCCTGCCCCGTCAAGGGTCTCCAAGCTCAGCTGGAGGCAGGGGGCAGACCATTCTGGCTGAAGGGTCTTCTTGAAGCCCAGGGCTACCCTGAGTTGGTGGCAGACCTGGAGGGTCTGACTGGGGCCCCATTCTATTTCAGTCAGGATGTAGGCAGGAGGTAAGACGGGCCTTCCATGGGGGGGTGGGGGAGTTGAGGGATGGGGGTGAGGTCTTGGGGAGGGCATGCCGGGCAGGGCTGTGCCTGCGGGCGCACTGGACGTCTGTAATCACATCCCCCTGTGTGGCCACCGCATGAACTGTGCTTCCTCCTCTATGGCCTTGCCTCGGATGTGCAGAACTATCCCTTCCTTGTGAGTGACCTGGGGAATAACGCTCTCGGGTGGCCTGGGGGGAGCAGAGAACTCCA
>NW_026734286.1:10359160-10361660 GCF_949786415.1 Peromyscus eremicus | reverse complement strand
TCTGTGCGTGGGTGTGAGGCTGTGCTGTCCCCCCCGACCCCGCGGGTTCACCTCCGCCCGCACCCTCCTCTGGTGACCCAGTCCGGGGCTGGGGCGCCTGCCGCCTCTGTGCAAAACTGCTCACTGAAGTCGGACAGGGGTCAACCGCCGGCTGTCGGCTGTCGCGGGAAGGAGAAGCAGGTGGTGACTGGGATTTATTTTCACTTGGCCTGGCTCTGGGACGCATCTGGAAGGCTTCCGGGAAGCGAACTGCCCCGCAGGAGCAGCGCTAGCGTGTCTGGGTGTCACGCACACATGCTGCCTAGGGCGGAGGGACTGCCGGACAGAGTCCCGGCCCACTGGCTCCAGGGACGACAGAGTCAGCCAGGCCACCACCTGACCCAGACCTGTGACTGAGTCCAGAGAGGACAGGGCCGCGTGCAAAGCCCCGGGGCAGCTGCTGTCCCCACCCATCGGCACAACGTGGGTGTAATTCACACACTGGGCAAAGTCACCAGGGCCCTGATAGTCAAACATCCTGAGAGCCTTGGAGTCTCCCGACAAGTGCAAAGCCTCAGGGCAGGACAGCAGGGATGTCGTTACTAACCAGGGACGTCGTTACTAACCAGGGACGTCGTTACTAACCAGGGACGTCGTTACTAACCAGGGACGTCGTTACTAACCAGGGACGTCGTTACTAACCAGTGATGTTGTTACTAACCAGTGATGTTGTTACTAACCAGTGACGTCGTTACTAACCAGTGACGTCGTTACTAACCAGGGACGTCGTTACTAACCAGGGACGTCGTTACTAACCAGTGATGTTGTTACTAACCAGTGACGTTGTTACTAACCAGTGACGTCGTTACTAACCAGTGACGTCGTTACTAACCAGGGACGTCGTTACTAACCAGGGACGTCGTTACTAACCAGTGATGTTGTTACTAACCAGTGACGTTGTTACTAACCAGTGACGTTGTTACTAACCAGTGATGTCGTTACTAACCAGGGACGTCGTTACTAACCAGGGACGTTACTAACCAGTGATGTTGTTACTAACCAGGGACGTCGTTACTAACCAGTGATGTTGTTACTAACCAGTGACGTTGTTACTAACCAGTGACGTTGTTACTAACCAGTGACGTCGTTACTAACCAGGGACGTCGTTACTAACCAGGGACGTCGTTACTAACCAGGGACGTCGTTACTAACCAGTGACGTCGTTACTAACCAGTGATGTCGTTACTAACCAGTGACGTCGTTACTAACCAGTGACGTCGTTACTAACCAGGGACGTCGTTACTAACCAGGGACGTCGTTACTAACCAGGGACGTCGTTACTAACCAGTGATGTTGTTACTAACCAGTGATGTTGTTACTAACCAGTGATGTTGTTACTAACCAGTGACGTTGTTACTAACCAGTGATGCCGTTACTAACCAGGGACGTCGTTACTAACCAGGGACGTCGTTACTAACCAGTGATGTTGTTACTAACCAGTGACGTTGTTACTAACCAGTGACGTTGTTACTAACCAGTGACGTCGTTACTAACCAGGGACGTCGTCGTTACTAACCAGTGATGTTGTTACTAACCAGGGACGTCGTTACTAACCAGTGATGTTGTTACTAACCAGCCTCCATCCTTGCGAACAAAATCTACCCGACCACGCCCCCAGCCCCTCCCTGGGGGATTCTAGGCGGGGCTCCACCCTGACCACGCCCCCAGCCCCTCACTGGGGATTCTAGGCGGGGCTCCACCCTGACCACGCCCCCAGCCCCTCACTGGGGATTCTAGGCGGGGCTCCACCCTGACCACGCCCCCAGCCCCTCACTGGGGATTCTAGGCGTGGCTCCACCCTGACCATGCCCCCAGCCACCCACTTTTTGAAAGTCTCATTATGTCCCTCTGGCTGTTATGATCTTATTGTGTGGACCAGGGTGACCTCAGACTCACAGGCATCCACCTGCCTCAGTCTCCCGAGCGCTGGGATTAAAGGAGGGAGCCACTACATACAGTTCCCAGTACTCTTTTTAGTTTTCATTTTGAAACAGGGACTCACTAAGCTGCCCAGGCTGGCCTTGAACTTGCTATCCTTCTTTCTACCTCTTCCTCCAAAATGCTGGGGTGGCTGATGTGCACTGTCTGAGGAGACGCGCAGTCTGGATAAATCTGGGACAACAGATCCACACAGACCCTCTCCACCGCGCATGCCCGGTTCCTGCCTCAGGCCTGTGGAAGCAGCTCACACACACACACACACACACACACACACACACACACACACACACACCCCGGGCCAGGCGCCCCGGGGGCATCAGGCGGGGCCCTTCTCCGTGGGGTGTCCCGGGCCCTGCAGAGCACCGAGCAGCCTCCACCACCCTGAAATGCAGGGGATGGGGGACCCCGCGTGAAGGGGTTGGGGTCACACAGCCGAGCTGAGTCTGCAGCTTCTGTCTACCCGCCGCGGCTGGGAGATTCGCACCCTGGACTGACTCCCACGTGTGGAAAAGCTCCCGGC